>NC_050524.1:27824605-27826495 GCF_002922805.2 Oryzias melastigma | reverse complement strand
AAGGATTTTACAATAGAAAAAATATAGTTGGAGTAAAGGGAAGTGACATCATACTTTTTGATGATGTCACTGGAAATTCTTTGTGACAAAGTGTGACATCATCACACTATCTTGATGATGTCACACTTGGTCATGCAAATGACTACATGTAATTGAAAGTTGTGATATGGTGTCATGTGATTTTGTTTGACTAAATGTGACATCATCAATGCACCAAGCCAAAGTTGTTATAGAGACCACAAATAAGGCACATTTTACTCTTAGTCTTAATCTCAAAGTTTTTGAGGATAACACTAAAGTGTTTGAAGGAATTCTAATTTTTTTGGAGGAAAGACCACTTCAAAGAAAAAAGATGAACTGGGATAGCACCTTGCTTAAAAGAAGCGGCTTTAGACGTGCCGTCGTTGAAACACAGATTTCCCCATTCAACGAGGCAATGATCAGAGCCCATGAGGAGCAGAAGGAGATGGAAAGACACCAGAAATCTTTAGAAAGGGAAAAAGATATTCAAAACTTTAACCTTTTTAAAGAAGAAATGGCTTGTCTTGCCAGAAAAAAACGGGCAGAAGCCATTGCTGTGAATGACTACAATCATGAAATGGTGATGGAAAAACAGGAAACGGACAGAAGATCTAAGGAATCTGACCGAATATATAGGCAGCATCTGTTCAAACTCCACGAAGAGTACAGGGAAGAGTTGCGTGCTGAGAAGGAGAGGGAGAGGATGCAGAAAAGATCTCTTCTTGAAGATCGACTTGATGAGATCGAAGAAAGAAGGGAACAGAAAAAAATACAGGCCAGACTGAATGAATTATCTGACCTGAAAGTGGCAGAGGTCAGCAAACAAAAACAGCAGCTGAATGATGATTGGGAAAGAGAAAAGAAAGAAAGGAGGAATAATCGCATTCGCTACCTCGAATCACTTGGTAAAATCACTGCAGATGAGGTGAAGAGAAAAGCTCAAGAGAGGGATCGCAGGGAAAATGAGCGGATTTCTAGACAAAATCAGGAAGATTTGACCCGCCAACTGCAATCAGAAATGGAGCTCAGAGAAAAACAAAGGTCTGCAGCCATGTCAGCAAACAGATATAATATTTCTGAAATTGAAAGGCATGCTGAAGAAAGGGAAATAAAAAGGCAGCTGTCTTACCAAGAGACCAGGCGTTTACTCAGAGAGTCAGAAGAGCATGTTCAGTTACTGAAACAACAAAAGAGGAAGCGAATGGAAGAACAGAAGTTGATCAATGAACATAATTTTGCTCTTTTCTCCCAAAAACGTGTGGAAGAAAAAAGAATAAAGGAGCAAAATAAAGCATTCACGGAACAGACTGAAAGAGATCTTCAGCTGGAAAAGAAACTTCTGTTTGATAGACGGATGGGACTCCTTCAGAGTCAAAGGCCAGACGATCAGATGACACCTGACCCAGCCAATGAAAGGACATGGGTTAATGATGAAGAGCATCTAAGACGGCCGAAAATATGGGGAGGTTCCTTTCATGGGAAGAAGACCAAGGAGACCACATTCATAAACATGTGTCAGAAAGGTTTAAACCCTCTTCCTTTGAAAATCCCCTTTCCTGGTAATTCCCACAGAAAGCTAACACAGGATAAAACTCATGTGCAATCTTTCTTTGAAAATACCTTGAGAAATACAGAGGACAATTTCCCCAGGCCAAAAAACAGAATCGTTCTGGCCAACCAAACAACTCATACAACTCATCAGGAGACCCTCCGTTTACCTGTCTTGAACAACAGCATGACACGGAATGTAGGCCAACCTTTTGCAACATATGGGGGAAAACCTTTAAATTTCTACCCAAAGCCACCATCCCGCCCCAGGGATTTATGATCAACTTCACGTTGACCAAAAAATTTTTTTACAAGTGACAG
>NC_050524.1:27818538-27824224 GCF_002922805.2 Oryzias melastigma | reverse complement strand
AAAGGAACATAGACTTAAGTTTGGTAAAAAAAAATCTAGACTTAGACTGAACGTAGGAATAGAAATGTAAACTCTACTGCATTTAATGCAGCAAAGGTAGCCTTGCCGTTAAGGTAATTTAGCTAAGTAGTAAAAAAAAAGTCTAGACTTAGACTGAACGTAGGAATAGAAATGTAAACTCTAATGCATTTGATGCAGCAAAGGTAGCCTTGTCGTTAAAGTAATTTCTACTGAATCTTCATACACAAGGGGTTTATATTTTTATAAACCCCTTTTAGTATCTGAGGGAAACTTAATTTATATTAACGATGATTGTATACATTTCTTATTGGACTGATGATGTTTCTTTTTTGTTGTGGTGATGACAAATCTCTGGCAACAAGTTGCCAGAGATTCATCACTGTCAGTTTTTCCCCTCCGCAAACCGCCACCTTATTGTGGTGGAGGGGTTTGAGTGCTTAAGTGATCCAAGGAGCTAACGTGTCTGGGGTTTTGGCCTCTTTGTGGGGTCTTCCATGGCAGACAGGTTCTGGGTCACGAGCCAGACTAAGAGCGGTTCAGAACCATCTTTATAAGAAGTTCAAACAAAGATTTCATTACGGCACCTGGATTGGTGTCACTGGGGCCTCACTCTGGAGCCAGGCCTGGGGTTGGGGCTCACATGCTGAGAGCTGGAGCTGATTGGGTGGAAGTGAACAGGGTTAAACTGAGCTAGAAACACAGACAATCAGACAGCAAGTGGATGAGGAAGCAGGGTTTATATGCTGGAGCCTAAGCAGGAGATTGGAAGCATCTGAGTAAGGAGCAATGCAGGTAAGGCAAACTAAGTCTCCATCCACTCAGCAAGACAGAGAGGGAGAGTAAGATCCCAACAGCGAGAGGTTGAGCGCTACCAGCTACTTATATTCTGGCTCACCTCCACATCCAGCTTGACATTACACTAAAGACTGCACTGTGTTCTTCACCTGTTCTCTGTAGTCCTGACTTCCAAACATGTCTGCTTGGACATCACAGTCCAAGCAGACACTTCATTCAGATGTTGGCATTGAAGCTGTGTTGACCCAGAGTAACCAAGGGTAAGAGAATCCTCTGTTGGATCTCAGCCGAAAACTGGAGCTCAGAGAAGTAAAGTATTCCACCATAGAAAAGGAGCCTCTAGCCCACGGGTGTCCAAAGTAAGTCCTTGAGGGCCGGCCTCCTGCTGGTTTTCCAAAAACCCTGCCTTATCTGGATCAGGTGTATTTAGCCAATAAGGAGCGTCAATGGAAGATTAGTTGGAAAATATGTAGGACACCGGCCCTCGAGGAATGACTTTGGACACCCCTGCCCTAGCCATTAAGTGGGCCCTGGAAAGTCTTTGCTATTATCTCCTGGGGTTTGAGTTCAACCTGGAAGTGGACCATAAAGCCTTGTCTTAGATTGACACCATGAATAACTAAAAAGCCAGGGTGACCCATTGGTACCTTGACCTGCAACCTTTACAGCACAAATCTAGTAAACCTGATGGCAGGGTACCTGTCTTGGTGGCCCACTATGGCTGCGCCAGGAGAGGTAGGAGGTATGGTGGCAGTTCCACCTGTCTGAAATTCCACACAGGCACTTAGACACTGAGTCATTTTGCAGATGGATCTGAAGAACTGAGAACATTTTCCTTCATTAATTAAAGGGATCAATGTAACTGCTCATTCTGACTTTATCAAAAAGTTGATTGAAAACTTTAAGACTTATTTTGATGGCTTTACTTTGGGACACCAGCTCTTGATCTTTGTTAAAAATCTCTTCTTAGCAAAGAATGTTGTTTTTTTTCAAGAGGCCACACATTGTTACAAATGGTCGAGTGCAGACTGATGTGATGTTAAGAGACTAATGTGAAACCTCTGATCCTGACAGGTTTTGTGCTAAAATAGAAGTTTCCTTCTCTCAGCAAAGTGTCATTGTACACATTAACAATGTTTGGTTCTACTACAGTTGTAAATCAGTCTTCCCTGTTAACATTGTTAAGAACAAGGATCCCTCCCAGCTCACCAGTGAACATGTGCACGTATACCTCAATGGTTTTGACTCCTTTCCTTCCCAGATTTAAGATGTTAGCTCCCAGTGCTCATCGACATTTCTAATACAGAGATAAGTCTACTTTGCAGTTTACCTTTATATCAATATTTTTTTGCACTTATCAAAGTTGTTACTTGAATGATCAATATGCAGTATTATTTGTAACCTACTGTTAAAGGGTTATAAAACGGAAACTTAACATTTGCAGAATTATGAATCCTAATTATGCATGCTTTTTGAGGTGCATTCATGTTACCTGTTGCACTTTAAGTAAAATAGAATGTGAGTTTGTGAAAGAGCACGCATATTGCAGTACAAGGAAGCAAGTTTATGTGCTATATTTTTTTTTATTATTCCATGTAGTTATGTAAATTTAAGTATTTTTGTGTCAAAAGGAATGACAGACATACGTTTTGAGACAATAAGCTAAAAAAGTCTTTGCCAATTCAACTACAAATTGCAATTAAATAAAAGTAAAATTAAAGCGTATTATTGTCTGAATGTTTTTGTATATTCGGACCCCGGTCAACCAGCTGACAGGATTACCGGACCTTTGCCAAATTAGTTGGGGACCCCTGCCATAAAGCAACTGTTTTTTGGCTGTAGACCTCTATAGGTGGGGCTTTAAAAGTGTTGTCTGTTGGTCATTGCTAAATTTTTGACAAATTAAAATGAACTTGTTTAATTCTTGAAAATATAGTCAAAACTGTCTGCGCGGTTGAATTAAGATATTACAGTTGTATTTCGCCATTACAAACCAGTTAACTCCTACGCCAATTTCAGAAGTCCCACGTCATGATCTACAGCTGCAGAAATGATAACAGTTCTGTTCAGTTCCTTCCAGTACTTTTAGATTGAAACCCCAACAAAGTGCAAGATCCTAAAATTAATTGTTTTCTTGTGGTATAGCAAGATATAAGCAACTATGGTATACAAAAAAAGGATAACACTTTAGATGAGGTGCTGCAAAACACTCAATACAATGTTAACAAAGATAGTTAATACATTTGTTGAGCTTGTAAGCAGTTTATTAATATGGCCTTAGTAGACAATGATCTCACTTTACATGTTGAGTATGTTAATAAACCTTATTAGGTTTTTTTTTTGTTTTGCTAATAAATGTCTTTTTAACATCTTATAAACACAATAATGTTTGTTAATGTGTTAATAATGGTTGTTAATAAATCCTGTTATTAAGTGTTACCAAGAAAAGTATGTTTGAACTATGTTTGTCTAAATGGTAAATAAAAAAAGGGTATGGATTATTATTTTGTACTGACTGAACTTGCAAATTGGCCCAGAATTCAAACTTGAAAGTTCAGACCTGAAACTCACCTCAAGAGGTATTATAATTTATCTTTAAACTGATAATAGCAGTCTGACCTTTTCTTACGACTATAAACTGAAAATTAAAGCGGGGTTGAAATGTCCATCAAAAGCTTTGATGGACGTTTCAAAACAAAAAGACTTTTCTGTAACAGTGGGTGCTTTGCTGAGAAGGCGTCTTCGATCAAATTCGTTTCTTCTTTAAAGACAAAATGGAGTCTTAGACTTGAAATTGAGCTGCACTAAAGTCTCACAAGCAGGGCAACTTCAAAGATGACAGAATCGCCTTCAGTCTTGAGAGTGTTCTTTTTTTGGTATTTATTCTTGTTAACCCAAAAATCTTCTTGCATTTTAGTGCTGTAGTGTTATTAGTGTAAATGCAAAAAACAGTAAATGCCTCTTTCTGTGTCCCCAATGGTAGTTTTAAAGTCATGTGATGAAAATGTGTACTAGGAAAACATTTAACCATGAGTTTTAAAACTTTGAGGCCATTCTTGGACTTTTACAACAGAATTCTCTATCCACACACACCAAACAAACAGGCTAAGTCTTGTATTTGTCATGTTTTCATGAATATTTAACTGATAATCTTGAGCAGTTTTATTTCACTAAGGAGGTAGTAACATTCGGCTTTCATGTGGTAAAGAAAAAATAACAAGTAGTGCTTCTTGTACCTGAATTAAAAATTAATAACATCCAATGTGGTCAATCAGATGAGTGATGTAACACTAATCTTCAGAATAGCTCTTGAAACATAATGAAAATGATAAATATAGGCAGGAGAGGAAATGTCAGTATCTGTATTAGCCCACGGACAAGTGAGATGACAAAGAACTGAACATTTTATGAATAACCAACTCTGGAAGTTTGAACTACAGGAAAGGTGCAAACCGTGTCTCTCCGGAGGGAAGAATCAATACAGCTTGCTCAAAGCTCTCAGTGAGAGCGGGTGAAAGAGAATCTGTGTGTACTGCACTGAGATTATCAGGAAAGTTCGTGGGGCAGCTTTGGTAGAAGGGCCAATTGGCAAATCTTGACTGGGCTCTCAGCCAGTTACTGGGCATGAGGTGAGGAGAGGGAAAGGCTTCACTCCATCAGCATCTGAGAGTGTGTGTGTGAGACTCTAAATAGCCTCAGTCCATCAGAGCAGCTTTTCACCAGTGAGTGAAACTGTCAGGTCTGTTCCTCTCACTCCATCATTGTGTTTATGTGTGTTTGTGAGGAATACACGAGTCATAGATATTGATGGGTCTGGGCACTCAATCTAATCTCTGCGGCAGCACAAAGTATCCTCGAAATAAGGCATGTTGCCCCATGAGCTTGCACTCAGAAGTGGGAACAGGATTCAGGGCCCACTTACGGTGCAGCAGTTGGGCCATGCCAGAGTCCATCTGGCCCCAAAGGCTCTTTAGGTAGCTGTGATTGCTCTGGTGCAGTCCCCGGGCAATGACTCTTGGCCCATCTCGCTGAGGTGTGCTACAACACCGGCCCCTCGAGAACATGAGCTGTGCAGAATATGATAGACTATAAACACTGCCCCCTACTGCATAGGGTGTTAACCATAGCTGGGCACTGACCATTGACTATATGTGAGAACTTTAAAGAATGACCCCTCCCTCTAGGATCCTAAACAGGAAGTACTCCCAAAAGACTCTTCTATTGAGAAATAAAAAGCTATTACTCAGACATTACATTTGTCAGAATAACAATTCTTGCTCTCTCTCAGTCTTTTTTGGCATGTTCTTGCTAAACCTTTTCTCTTTTTCATTATATTTTTTGAGGAACGCAAAATACTCAAATTATAAACTGGCCAATCAGACACTTGAATAAAAGTATAGCAAACATTTAAACTGTTTGACGATTTTCATTTTTTGTCTACACTATTCCTCACCTATTAGCAAGGGTTAGGGACAGGATATCCACGAATATATGCCAAATCTGCAAATACGGAGACACCCCAACCGAAGAATGTAGGTTACTGTACCACACTCATCAATAACAGTTCAGACCATGCTTTGTAAAACATTTGATAAAGAACATTAAATATCATTGATTGGAGTGTTGCTCAACATAAAGTTTTTTTTTTATTTAAAAGAAAAGACTGTACAGCAGCCGTAGCGACAGAGAGAGTACTTTATGACGCAGAGGAGTGTCACTCTGTCTCTTTGTGCCTAAAATTAGGGTTGTGTTTCCTCTTTTATCAAAAAGGCTAATAAACACCTGCTCCAGATGATAATTATCCTCCATTATTTTCTTCTTCATCAAATCAGGATTTTTTTTTTTTTGCCCACTTCTGAATCACCCGATG
>NC_050524.1:27818258-27818465 GCF_002922805.2 Oryzias melastigma | reverse complement strand
GGGAGAGCCCGTCCACACGCCCCCTCTTCTCTCCATGCAGCGGAATAGGGAGAGGAAGGGGAGTACGGATGGGCACTCCCCCCACCATGCTCCACTGTACTCTGCTTTACACCGAAGCAGTGCAGAACCTACAAAAATTTCATACAAGTGTCTTGAGTTGTCTGAGGTTTTGTAACGAACGGAAGGAGTCACGTGACTAAAAAAAAA
>NC_050524.1:27812917-27818073 GCF_002922805.2 Oryzias melastigma | reverse complement strand
TCCACTGTGCTCTGGTTTACACCTAAGCAGTGCAGAACCTACTTCGGGCGCAAAAATTTCATACAAGTGTCTTGAGTTGTCTGAGTTTTTGTAACGAACGGGAGGAGTCACGTGACTAAAAAAAAAACTGTGAATAAAGAAACACAAATACATGGGGGAACACTGTATCTTGCTTTCAAGTGGTTGGGGTGTGGACTTCCAACAAGCTCATCCCTGATTAGAGACTGGGTGTCATTGAAATGTCAACTAGGACGATTTTTGGGTCCAACATGGCCATTAAATCGTATTGTGAAAAAAAAGGTGACTGAATTGACTTAATTTTGCTTGGAGCTGGTGTTATTATTATATTCTTTCCTGCCTCATGAGTGATAGATATAGCTATCCAAAGACTCACGGGGGGAGTAGGACAAAATTATGGGGAAGCAGTGCAGCCTCACTGGAGGGGTAGCACACGGATTAAAATACGTTTAATACGTAGTATGTTGTGGTGTGCAGGTGGAGAGTGTAAGAAACGTACCTGGCTGTCATTAATGAACTGTATGGAGATGATCTAGAACAAGGGTAGGGAACCCTGGTCCTCCAGAGCCACCTTCCTGCATGTTTTCCAATATACCCTTCTCTGGCGTGTTCTTATTGGCTGGACACACCTGAACCAGGTAATCAGTCATGAGTAGGGCCACATGACAATTTCGGTGTGTACATGCGCTGTTAGTGTAGGTATAGAACACTGGAAGTAAAATATTTTCCATAGCTGACGTCAAACTCACTCAGTCCACTTCTCATATACAGTCAGTATACAGACAATAGAAAGAGTAGAAAGAGTTTAGTTGGCAAGCATTAGACTCCCTATGTCACTGTCAACACAGCACAACCCAACCGGTGTGCTGTAGGTAGCCCCCTAGTATGCTTGTTATTGCACAGCCATAAAGATCACCTAAAATTCTAACAAACCCGATTAACAGAGCGATTGCAGGTAACTCGTCTAATTGCCTTAACAATCTGTTGAGATTAGGTGTCATTATATTTAGCACCGACTTCACAGACGAGCAGGCATAATGTGGAGGTGGAAAAGCAATTATAACCAGGCAGGTTAATTCTAAATTTTAATTGCAGCCTTCGCTGTGAGCTCCACCTGTTATTGTCAACAGCCAGCAAACCTAAATGCGCAGTTGTCGGTCCTGCAGAACTCCTTCATTTAATTGAATCGAGAATTCCGGTGGTCCAGTCACTAATTGCACCTCCAAGCTCTCCTAATAAATTGGATGAATAGCTTTGAAGCACAGAAGTACTTAGTATCGTGTATTTTAGAAATTAGTCATGTGAATTGTCTTCCAAAGTTGTATCCTTTTATACATCCCATATGCATGATTTGCATAACAACATGCCTGCATTTCAATGTGTTTATCCAGTTTTCGTAAAATGTCTGCTGTGATTTCATGGGCGGCATTCTTCTTGTGCTCCATCCCTTTCATTATCACCTCCTCTCCAAACCCAGCACATCTCTGACTGATAATGAATTCTAATGATGGCGCTACAGGTCATTATCATTCACTTACAGCACATTTACAAACATGTATCCATCTCAGACAATATGCCGCGGCACATTACAACAACCTGCCATCTTCCCCGTTCTTCATCTGCGATTCAAAGTAAGCCGAGCGTGAAAACGAGGTGTGCCCGGCAATTCCCAATTAATTTTATGCACCGTGTGTAAAATATTTGGCCGCCGCTCAGCAGGCATTGTGTTGAAAGAGTGGTGTTAAATTACAAGAAAGTGGGCAGATGATGCTGGCTCGCCGCTGCACACCCCTGAGCGCATGGCAGTGTTAGCATTTCAAATTGAGTTACACGCTAAACAAGCAGGGAGCAGTGTGAGTGCTAAGTCATGGCTTTAATGCAAGGCCTACATTGTTTGTTCTTTGGGTGTGCTTGTGTATTTGTTCTTTCTTTGTCTTACAGAATAGAAAAACAAATCACAATCCTGCATGTGTGTGTTAAAGAAAGCACAGAAAATGTGTTTTTTTCTTTTTTAAAACTACTTCAAGGAGTATGTCTATGAGACTAAAGACTCATCATGTAAATCAGTGTGCTATTAGGGAAGCTAGCTCTGCTTTCTCATGAAGATGAATAAGAACCAGGCTGCTGATGAAGGAGATATGAGAGAAAACAAAATGAACTCTGATTAAAGCGCACCACTGTATGCATCTCCTGCTGCAGTGCGTTCAATTGGTGTTTACAATTTGTTTACATCTTATAGTTTAATTCTTTTGGCTGGTTTTGAGTGTAATCTATTCAGCAAATTCATCTACATGACCATAAATGAGATATTATATTTGTTTTTACACACATATTTTCATGCTAAATAATTTTGGAACCCATTAAATCACCATTCTACTGTGTAATTTCTCCCATAATGCTTTGAGAGAATGAAGTTATCTTGTGAGCTGTTTTAACTCATAGTTTTGGTTTAATACAAACATGCAATATATTCCAAGTGAGTTCATTTATGCATGCACATAATTGGCCTTAAGCGCACACACACACTTGCAATATTGCCTCATCAGTTTCAATGGTGAATACAACTTTATATTTTTTTACTTCATTTGTATGCATGAGCTTGTTTTCAGGTGAATTAGCCCGCATGCACACTGCATTCCCGACTTCCTGATTGCAGCATAATCACCATAAATCAAATTTACTTTTGTCACACAATTTAGTTCTCATCTTGGCATTTCTTGCGTAGCTTTAGTGTCCACCACAAATAAGATTTATCGTCATACAGTTTAATACACAGAGAGCACGTCACATGTCTCAGGGGAGCTCACATGAACGAACACTTAGCAGTTATTGCTGCAGGACGCGCACACTGCTCTGAATGTTCTCTGTGGTGCGATTACCAGCTCATTTACAGGGAGCAGCTGACATAACTCAGATGAAATAGTAAGATGAATTGCACAAAGGCCTATACTGGAGAGATGGAACAACTCCACCTCCAAAGTACACGGTTTTATGCGTATACTCTGTAAAAGAAATGCAAATCCATTTAGTGTGTGATATAGTTTTTCTAAAACTTTGTCATTGGGCCAACAGAAAAACTTTGGGACAACAAAAGTGACAAAAACTAATCTACCTGAAGTTATGCAGACTCTAAAATCAATTAAAAAATGCCAGGATTAGAACAAAATTTTGTGACAAATTTGATTTATGGTAATTATATTGCAATCAAAGGAGCCAAGACTGCAGTGTGTTTGCAGACTTTTCCACCTTCCAGCAATCTCATACATACAAATCAGGCAACCTTAAAATATGCAAACAGAGCATAATGTGCTTTTGAAAATACAAAACTAAGGGAGAAACACATTTTTTCTTTTAGCTGATGTCACTGAAGGTGTGTTTTTTATTTATAAAACAGTGGTGGTAGAAAACTTTAGATTCTTCTTTCTTTTGTGGACGCCATAGTGAAAAATCAAACTAAGCATTTGAAATTCATTGTTTTTTAAGTTTTCCAGAGCGAGTTCGCTTGAGGACAAATCTCCAGACAAAATCTGAAATGTGTCACAACATTGTGATCTCTAAGAATTCTGTCTGCAAAGAACTCTGCAAAAATCATTTTCCTCTTTCTTGTTGCAGCACGAAAAAATAAAAAAATAAAAATAGTAAATGGTAAAAGTTACAAGACTTTTATTTTAAATAAATTTTTAATCAAAGGTTTAAGTCACAAAACTGTCAAATGTCTGCTTTTCACTTTATTGAAGTGTTCTCCTAAGATCTTTGGTCCAAAAATATTATCTAAAATAAAAATTTTACCCAATAGGTGATGAAATTCCTTTTTTAACACTGATTCAATAATATATATATATATATATATTTATAATGTTTGTGCAAAAAGAACAGTAAAACATGATTACTGACTTTGCCTATTTCTTTTACATACAGAGGTTTTCTTAGTTTTTTATGTTTAAACCAATAAATTAAAAACAATTATTTCAGTTTATATTAGTAAATTCTGACTTTTAGTCACTTAATTTAGTTTATTTTATTTTACATCCATCCATCTACCCTCGTCCGTTCGCAGGTTACGGGGGTAAAAATGTCCAGACTAGTGAAAATCAAACATCCTGTGTCATTTTTAAGACATATTTTCTGCAGGACAACAGAAGCTTATTCGAAATTTGCCTGAGTTGTGGGCAGGATGAACAAACTTTACCCTCACTAATTTCCCATCAGCCCTTTGTTTACATGCTTTCCTGCTAGCTAATAGCATTTCACAAGCCCAAGCTAACAGTAGCGTTGCAAAAAATTTGAGCTTTATTGAAGTTTTAATCCAGATAGCAGCTCAAACAAGGAAAAAGAAGACATCAATGAATCTTTTTGTCTGCAAGTGGATGAATAAGAATTGTTGAAGAGAAGGCAGTTACATCGCAAACCAGAGCTTTTTCAAGGTTTTCATCCTGATTCGTTTTAGTAAAGAAATATTTAGAAACACAGTTTTATTCTTAAATTGTTTTATATAGGTCCTCCATCATGAAAAAAATGCTACAAAAACATGCTAAAAACACCCAAATATATGAATTTAATTTGAGTGGATCTATAAAATTTGACTTTCCTCTGCTAGAGAGTCACACTAGAGGGGCAAAAGAGCCATCTGTAGTTCTGGAGTCCTGCACTAAACATTTACAGATCTCCAAACCAGAGCCTCATTCTGTGGATAAAACATCTCTACATCACAGTTGGCAATCATACACAAATCAACACAATTCAACTTGAGAGCATAAAGTAAAATTCCCAATAGTGAGACGCTAATTGTTTTACTCTAGTAAGAATCTAAACACATATTTTTGCTGCACTTGACTTTTACAAACAAGAACACAAAGACTGCACACAGAGTCCCAAAGTGTCACTTTTTATATCCATTTGTGCTACATTTGTATGCTCCTACTTTCCTTTAAATCTTTGAGAGGCACCAGGTGAACGCTTCAGCCGTCGTCGCATTATAGGTTATCCTGGAGGATGTGCGGGGACAGCACTCCAACGTCTTATGCGGCGCTTTTGTTGCTTCAAAGGTTTTTAACTGCCGTCAGGTTTACAGGAAATACACTGCTGATTTAATCGGATGAGCAAAGTACCAACTAATGAAGCGGGAAGAAGGTGATTAA
>NC_050524.1:27799109-27812857 GCF_002922805.2 Oryzias melastigma | reverse complement strand
AGCCTGTCGTCGCATTATAGGTTATCCTGGAGGATGTGCGGGGACAGCACTCCAATGCTTTTGTTGCTTCAAAGGTTTTTAACTGCCGTCAGGTTTACAGGAAATACATTGCTGATTTAATCGGATGAGCAAAGTACCAACTAATGAAGCGGGAAGAAGGTGATTAAGTCACATGAGCCGATAGCTACAGATGCAAGCTGGCAACATGTCAGCTGTACAATTATACAGAAAAAATGGTTTGGAAATGCTGACTTTGCACTTGGAAAGGTTTTGGGGTCACTTTTAATGCTAGATCAATGTCTACATGATCCTTCTGAGAGTTTTAATCTTAATTTTTTAAAATATATGTCCTCTGTCTTAAGAAAAAATACCACAATAACATGTTAAAAACGTCAAAAACAGGATTTTCATTGGAGGGGGTCTTTAAAGTCCCCCTAACCTATCCCAACCTAGATGTCTTAAAAAGCCATTTTTCATGTTGATCTGAAGCCTCTGTTTCCAAAATCTCCTCTGAGGGGGCGTGGCTTTTGGTGCTGAGCTGAGCAGCCCCGCCCTGCCACAAAATGATTTCTTATTACATGAACAAAACATGACTTTAAATATTCTAGATGTTTAAAGTGTTCCAAACCTGTAAATGTTGAAAGCTTCTGGTCTATATGGTAATTCACGGATGATCACTTGCCTTTCTACCCACTTGGTTTCTGTGATTTTCACAGCCTTACATTTAATGAGGATGTTGTCATAATGAGCTTTTAATTGCAAGATGATCACTGCTGCTCTTGTAAAGTTGGATCTTACATCTTTTATGAAAATAAGCGAGTCAGGAGACAGTTTTTTTTTTGTACTTTTTGTTACAATATTTTCCGGCTTTTCCACCCACTCCAGCGACATGCACACAGGAAGTACAGCATAATGAGGGAACATTATTCAAATGATGTCCTGTCTTATTGTCCCACTGAGACAGGAACGCGTGGGGGTGTTCATGGTGTGTCCAGCCATGCATCACGTTTAGTGGGGGTAAATTAGAGCAGGATTGTGCTTGTAAGACAGGAATATGAAGCAAAAGATTGAGATGAATGCCGTTTATCAGTGTGTGATGAAACACTCGGGAGCAGAGCGAGTGTTTTCTGTGCGGACTGGTGCTCTTGTTGGTGTTTATCCGGACCGTAACAGTGTGAAGACTTTTGACTTCCAGCAGCAACATGCACGAGAATGTTAAGCAGCTGTTTCAGAGTCTTAATGCTGAGAAAGTGCAGAGCGATAAATCCACTTTGACATATGCTGCTTTTCTTGAGTGTATGCATGCTTACGATCAAGGGTTACACTGACACTTTGGTTGTAAATAGCGATCCCCTCACAAGTCAAGGCAGGTTTCTTTTTCATTTTATCTTCTCTTGTCTGTCCAACTGTAGAAAAGCAAAAGTTGGAAGAGACGGAGGGGGACGATGAAGGAAAGCTGCTAAGAGTGTGTGTGTGCAGGCTGAGAAAAAAAAGAGGAAACCGGCAAATAAATAGCTGATAAGAGTGTAAAAAGAGGGCAAACATGAGAGGAACCGAGGGGAAGATGAAAGAAGAGACGAAAAGGACTGGATGTCAAAGGGGATAAAAACAGAAAAAATGCTAAACTTAAAGGGGCGGAAAAGAGATGGGAAGAGGTTAGAAGGAGATGAGCAAAGAAGAAATCCCAGAAAATGGCAGACAGACAGGGATTATTGTAGGTGAGGAAAGGTTGAAGCAATGACATCTGTAGATCTGAACATTAAGTAGCTCCAGTCTAAGGATTTTACACGCTATAACATTTCTAGCAGAAAGGCTTTTTCTTTAGCTTCCTTTAAATCCAGTCACCCCTTTAAATGCATGTACGGCAAACATGTGCGACCTATTGAGGGGGCAAATTAGCATCAATGGTTATAAAAGTGTCCCAGTTAGCAAGTGCCTAGCAGCTAATCAACCTACTTCCATATGTTCACATAAATGGAGAACACTTCACATGTTGAAGTGTGCTTGGGCAGGACACTGAACCCCACTGATCCTGTGGGTTACAGGTTGGCACCAGTGTTAGGCATCAGTGTGTGAATGTGTGTGTGCATGACTGTGACTGTGAAGTGACTTGGGCCTTAAAGCAAGGAAGAAAAGTGCCATAAAGATGCCATTTACCATTTAAAACAGACAATGTTTCCCATTTAAGGGATAACACAGTCCTAATAGCTGTCAAATGGGTGTTTAGAAATAAACTTGACCCAAAGGTGGTATTTAAACTGTAAAGAAAACACAATTCAACCATTTTCTTCTTTTTTTTTGTAAGGTTGCTGGGGCCTATCCCAGTCTGTTGAGTAAATGTGGGGTACAACCTTGTCAGGGAGTCACTCTGTTCACAAGACTAAAGAAAACACTAACATCTTAATTTTAAATTTAACATATTTTGCTTGAACATTTTTCTTTTACCTTACATTTTTCACTTCAATGATATTTATGTATTTATTTATCGAAAAGCATTTAACTGCAAACATTTTTTAGACAATGAAAGAGGAACAGAAAGATGACAACTTATTATTTCCACCTGTTTTTTACACAATCATTGCCATTCGAACACCTTTCTAACAATGTCTGAAAGCTGAGGGTTTTGGGGGGGGTTATAATTCAAATACATTTATTGTTTTATCCTTTCGCTTGAATTAGAGGCCCAGAATTACTATTATGGGCCTCTGTTTCAACTATATCAACAATTTGTAACCAAGAATCTCTCTTTCACCAACAAAAATTCTGCAGGAAAGAAGCACAAATTGTTCTTCTGATGAAAAGCAATTCTGCGGTTCAGCAGAACTACACCTGGATGTTTATTAAAGACAGAGAACACTAATTTCATTAGAATGTGAGAATGTTTGCAATAGAAATTTTTCCAACAATCAGTTGTTGTAACTGTTGTTTCAAAGTGTTTGAGAGGCATCGGCATATAAAGGATGCCTTTTTATTGCAAACACTATGTACTATTTTTGTGAAAATTAAGGTATTTTGAGATCCACACTTTTTTCTTAACTCAACAGATGTTTAGTTGAGACATTTCCTCAAAAAAGGCAGCAGCTTCAGACAAAAACAGTAAACTTCTGTAAGAGCTGGTAAAACATCAGAGGAGAGATGATATTCTTTGAAGTGTTGACATTTTAGTCTTTTATCTTAGGAATGTTCTGCTTTTACATTTTCATCGAAAGGAGGCATAAGTGGGGAAAATGTTATTTTTCTGAATACAAAGTTTATATTTGCTGCAGCAACCGTGTTCCTGTTTATGTTTATGAACATTTCGGAATAATACACCGTCAGCAGCAGGTCATGTCCAGCTGCAGTACTTTTTTCTGCATCAATCTCAGCTAAGGGGAGCTCCGCTACTCTCAGTCATGAGGTTGCCAGTGTGCCATCCATGCCCAAATTTAAAGTCCATGAGTGTTGGCTAAAAATCTGAATTCATGGGGAAAAAAAATGCAATTTTCTATCACTTAACAATCTTAAAGTGAGGGTCATCAAACTGTCAGGTACTGAGTACATGTCCAATGTTACTGGTGCATAAAGAACATTCCAGAAGAAATTAGATGATTAAAGGCCCCAACTAATACTTCTTTCATCAAGTATTTAAAACTTTGTAGGCTAAAGGTCTTTATCAACTATAGCTTGTTTACAGTTTGGACAAAAAAATCATTACCCTCTGCTAAATCTTTTGCAGTTACAGTACCATATTTTCTGCACTTAAAAACCTTAATTTTATTCAAACAACATATAATAAATAAATGAATTCTGGTTGTGCTTGCTTATGCCGAAGCAATTTTTAGAGGTTGCTAATCCCCCACATGACACTTAAGCACTGCTCAGAGCCTCTCTTCTGGTGAAGTATTGTTTGTGCCACTCAGCCTGCATACCGAGCATTTCATCCTCCTGTTTACCTTATACTGCTTCATTTTTGATTCTGCTTGTTTGCCGCCTGCCCCGACCCATGCCTGGACTCTGACCACTCCGGTTGCTCTCTGATGCTCCTATGCTCGTTGCTGACTTTTGCCTTTCTGAGCCTGATTTAGGTTTGTGGACTTATATCTGTGTTAATAAACCGGCTGCAATTGGAACCAGCCGTCTACCCTGTGACAGAGGTAAAATATTGGTATGTTTGTTTTTGTAAGAGTTTCAAACATTTTGGGTTTTTTGTGATTATGCTAATCCACCTAATGTGTAGCAGTGTCAGAATTTTTGTTTTCTTTTTGGATGTTAGTGTGGTCACAGTAATGTTTGTTTTAGCAGAATACCTGTAAGTTGGGACTTATAGCTAATGTTTTTACTCTATACGGCTAACGCTTCTAATGCGACATGTAATAGCATGTTTACAGACAAGTTATAGAGTTACTGTGAACACAGTTACTGATGTCTGACTGATGTACAAATGTATTTCTGACTCTCGTCCCGTTCAATATACCTTATTGTTCAAAATAGACTTCAGAATTCATTGTGTCTTATAATTTGATGCACCCTACTGTGCCAATAATAAGGTAGACCCTTACTCTATTGCAGTTCACCTTTCACCATCTTGTTGTTTTGCTAATCCTTTTCAGTGCAATTTTTCATTCCTTTTTTTGTTTTTCACTGTGTTCTGCATCCTGATTGGCTGTAGACCTCGTCAATGCCATGTATCCTATACAGAATGCATTCATTTCTTAAATCTACCCAAATCTTCCATTGTGATTTGATGTTTGTTTTTTTTTCTATAATTTCCTCAGAAAGTTTGAACTTCGAGTTTAAACAAGAGAGAAAAATGAAAAAAAAATTATGAGAAAATAATATAAAAAGTGTAGCAGAGCAGTAAAACATCTGTAATCAACTATGTGGATTTTAATTATCGTGTTTTATTTTTAGAATGTTACTCCCATAATAAACAAGGAAACACTGTACATCGTGTTCCCCACAAAATTTGATTTAATTTAATATTTTTTTTGTATTTGGTCCCATTGGATACTTGATAATAAAAGCAGGACAGACGTTAAAAAATGACCTTCATGTCAACCTGAAGTTTGATAAGTCAATGACACAAACACTAAAGTGTGAATGTGTTTTGTTGAAAAAATGGAAGCATGAAACTCTAATCCTAACCTCATTTCGTCTATAAATACCAATGATTTCCACTTCCCTCCTGTTGCTGTCTTGCTACAGGTTCCAGGTGAAAACTTCTTATCTAACAGAAATAAAAACTATTGCCAACTCCTTCTCAGTTACAGCAATTGCCAAATTGGCCCCAGTGGTTGAAGGAGATCAAAAACATAAAAGATTCAAAGTTACAAACGCTCTATAGTGGAATGTATGGTGTTTGATGTTGACGTCCGTTCCTCCGATTGGCAAAGCATCCGTGCAATTTTAATCTGTCGGGTCTCTGAGGGTGAAGGTGAGGAGCAGAGCGCACAAATAGCTCAAGCGTGCTTACTCTGTTGCACACATGGAAGTGGAACACAATTGTGCAGTGTAGGTAGTTGACTGCAGAGAATGTGGCATTAATATTCATATTTTGGTACTCCTCTGGTTTCGCAGACAACTTCTGCAGTTCTCTTTAGAGGGAGTTCTTCAAAGTGAAAGGATTTGTAAGTGCTTTAACATATATCATAAAGCCGTGCACTGTTTCCAGAGTGCATAGTGTGTGCACACACACCTGGTGAGTATATTGTCTTCCCTGAATGTTAAAGCCTTCTGAAGCTCTATAGTGTGAAACCTATAGAATAATACATGGGGAAGGAATGGGAGAGAAGCTGTAGCAAACTGTGCACATCTAAACTGCTGCAGGCTGCCGGCTTAACTCTTTTCATTTGCTCTAGGCTCTCCCGACACAAACACTCACTTTGTGTTTGCTCAGAACAGAGTGTGACAGTCTGGCCCCATGGTCGCAACCCATGGCTGATATCCCCTAATAATCTTTCTCCGCTTCCCATTCAGCTGCTAACTGGAAGCATGTGTGGTCCATGAAAACCTCACAGGTTTGGTGTGTGTGGCGGAAATAGGACGGAGCTTGTTGTGCAACAGAACATGAGAGCAATCATAAATATGCAGAGTTCACAGATTTTAGTGGGATTTGAATTTTTTATGTGACTAAAATATTGAAGGCCCGCACCTGCCTGCAGTGTATATATTTTGCAGCCTCCCTTTTACCCCCCTCCGGTTCGAGGATTTGAAATTCTGGCCAAGCCCTCAGATCTTTCTCACTTTCTTTTTCTCTTTTATCTGCCTTTTGCTCTGCCTCTTTCTCTGCCCCGATATCCTTTCCATCTCTGCCTCAGTAATCTCCCTCTTTAGCCGTGTCCCTCTCTTTCTCACCCCCCCATCTTCCATCCATCATTTCCGTCTCCTTTCTTGCTGCGGCTTGTTTCGTTCTCTTCGTGTCTATCAGTTTCCCCCCTCAACTCCACCATTTTCCCTCTCCCGTCCGTGCATCTGTTGCCTCTTCTCGTGCTCCCTCCCTCGCTGTCTGTTCTTCCATGAAATTAAAGCCCTATAAGCTGCTGTTTAATCAGACCCTGTTTGGGGAAGTGCTGTGATGACAGAAACTGTCCAGCCAGAGTGCTGTGCCAGTGTGTACATGTATGCATTTTTGCAGCATGTGCACATGGAAAGCTATATTTTTGCAGATTAAAATTTAAAAACGGAAATATTGCAGGCGTTGGAATCTCTCCAGGTTTCCTTTTGGCACTGTCTGTGTGTGCTGACAGATTTGTGTTTAGTTGGCCATTAGTCAATAAATAAACAGTGTTAGTAGGTGGTGTCGCTTTGTGCTGGGGATAATTTACCAATAAAAATCAGGAGCACTAACTGTCTGGGGTTGACTAAATGAACACATATGGATCAAGCTTATTAAATACCTCTTTGCATCACAAATATGCACGATTGTTTGGAGGCAGAGGGAATTAGCAGCCAAAGAAATCATCTTTAAATTGCCCTTCTGGAAACCTCCAGCTCAGCAGCTGCACTGGTGCTAACAGAAATGCTCTGACATTTTGACAGATTCACTTCTGGGAAACAAGGACTGATGCTGCCCTTATTGCCATCAAGTCTGAACAAGGTGATTCTTTAACTTGTCCTAGATTTTCTAAATAAATAGTCACGTCACCTGGTCAGAAAAAGTAAATCCCATTTTGTTAGGGATGGGAGGAAAATTCCAGAAATGTAGTGTTATTACAAACTTGTGCAGCAAATTATTATATATTTTTTTACATTAATTGCATATTTAGAAAAGCTTGAAATAACCCCCCAACTTTAAAAATAGATACCTTTTTTTGCTTCCAAAAAGTTAAAAATGCACTCATGAAAATGTTTTTTATGGTGTTTTTAACCCTTTAACACACGCCGCTTTTCTCCTTCAGAATCTACTGGAATGATGTTGATCGTGTTAACGGTTGAAAAGCTAAAGTATGTTAAAGATGTTATGTTCAAGCATCACAGTTAAAGGATAAACATGTATGACCTTTTAAAAGTAAAAAATACATATATTTATAAGCGTTAGCAACTCTGTGCTAATATAGCTGACCGCAACTATTGATGATGTAATAGAGCTAGAGTAACGTCCAAAATTGAAGAAGCCGTAGGGGTAGGGGATGAATTCAGATTCTGCCTATTTGTAACAGGGAAGGATGGGGGAGGTGCTTATCGCCATCAGTCCCGCCAACAACTCAGAGGCAAATTTCTAATGAACTCATGTTGCTCTGCGGAAACTCTGTCCTAGAAAAAAACTTTTTTTATTTTTATTTTGGCTTAAAATGGCATTATCCTAAATAAAGACCTCTTGGGACGTTCTGAAAATAGATCAAAAGATGAGTTTGACAAACCAGATGTATATTATAATTATCTACCAAACCTACATTTTTAAACAATTAAAGCAACAGCTAGAACAAGTCCTAGAACTAGTCAAAAGAACAGCCCTCTGAGTCTGAACTGATTCCTTCATTAAGCAGGTCTTACTTGATGTCACGCAGTGCCTTTTTTATTTTATCTGTATAGGAACAAAACAGGAAAATATAAAGTGTAAACTTGAGCTTCAGAGGTACAACCAGCGGGATTTCAAATCTTTAAAGCCAGCCAGGTAAGCTGTTCTTCCCCGCTTCGAGTCTTTACATTAATCCATAAGCTGCGCTATGAGCTAAAGCTCTGTGTGATTTGGGTTCAGATTCAGGTGAAGAAGTGCCTTGTTTGGCATAAGTGGGTCTTTTTACGTATCTCTGGAGTGTCTGCATTGTGAAATTCAAATAAGATTTTAGCTTTAAAGTAAAACATCTGAGTCACTCAATGTTTACGCAGATACAGTCATATCATATTCAAATCAACAGGAAGTGGAACTTTTTTCTCAAACATGTTTTCACTTGCCTTCTATTCTTCACAAAGGTCTGTTGTACATCAGAATGATAGTCAATTGAAATTCCACCAAAACCCATTTCTCCAAAGAATGAGAAGTACTCCCAATCCCAGCATGCAAAGCTCCAGTGGTAACTTTTTGAGCTCAGTGTGTGGAGT
This sequence comes from Oryzias melastigma, assembly GCF_002922805.2. Taxonomy (NCBI): domain Eukaryota; kingdom Metazoa; phylum Chordata; class Actinopteri; order Beloniformes; family Adrianichthyidae; genus Oryzias; species Oryzias melastigma. The sequence goes on along the minus strand of NC_050524.1, from coordinate 27,804,337 downwards.
TCAATGACATTCGTCCGTCTCGTTTTCCACCGATGACCCAGAGATGGCAGTAGAGCTGCAGCCGGGATGTGAGCGTTGATGCGTGTCTGCAAAGTTATGTGTCTGAAAACAGAGGGAGAACAAAGGGTGCCAAAGAGTGATCAAGGAAAAGGGAGGAAATAAAGACTGTTAGGTAATAGATTTTTATTTTAGCTCTACAACCGTGCGCATTGTTTTACAATCACCGAGGAATGGGAGGGGCATTGTCTTCTGTAAATCTTGCTCACAATGCCATTTGTTTCTGTGATCTGTGGCAGAACAATAAGCAGATGTGATCAAACAGAACTTGTTCCCATGGTTATGAAATATCACGTCTGACCCAGATTTGTATGCTGTAGTCACAGTCACGTTTTTCTGGAGTTTGATGCAATGAAGCAGTATAAGCAAAAGAAGTCATTATCTGGTGATGGATTACAGTTTCTACTTTTACCTCCTTTTTTAATTATAACATTAGGTTGTATCAACACTCATGATGCAGCTGACTGGGATGATCTCCTTACCTTGGTTGAGGTGTCAGTCTCCGCTGCGTGAGAGCCTGTCTGGGGCGTGACACAGAAAGACCAGCTTGTGCTACTCCACATGATGGAGAGCCTCTCACGTGCATTCCTCCGTGTTCCATCCCTTCTTGCCCTTCTGCACTGTCATCTCTTATACCCATCCATCTCCCCTTCCTCTCCACACCGAGCCTCTCAATTTTTCACTTGGCCTTTGCATCCAGGCCTCTGGCCTCTCTCAGCTCCACCACGGCTCTCATTACCTCTCTGTCTCTTTCTCAATGACACGCAATGACCGGCCATCACTTATTGACACCTTGATATCCCTCGTGCACCACGGCAGCTTGCTTCCCTCGCCGAAGCTGCAGCTCTCGCTGTCCCTCTTTGACTTTCCATCTCCAACACTCACTCTGCCTTTTATGTCTTGTCAACACGCGTCAGTTTTGTACAAAGATAAATTGTCCTGTTGCTCATTTTTCCTTCCTTTCTCTTGTTCTTTTCCCACAAAATCCCACTTAAACGTTTTGTCATGACGGAAATGTCGTTTTATTCTTTACCCTTGTCTTTAGCTCCATTCATTTCTGCATTGTCATTATTGGCATCCACATCTGACATGCTCTGTTCATGCACAGCCATCAAATAACCTTGTGGGACTAGCTGCCAAACAGTTAAAGGATGGTGAGGTGTGTGGGTTGGACTGCCCCGATAGTGCCAAAGACCTGAATGAGTATTCTAGTCCATACTTCCCATCCCAGTGTGGCTTATAATGATCGCACTGAATCTCATTCTCTGCACTTCCTATCTAGCCCTTAGTATTGCTATAACACTGTGACCACCTGGCTCATTGAGCAAATCCTCCTCTTGTCACCAAAACAGCTTTGATCTGGGAAATTGTTAACAAAAGACAAACAAGTGTGTGCTGACTCCCAGGGACCATTGGTGGAATAAGCCCACCCTCTCTTCCCATTATCTATCTGTTTACACTCTCTCCTGCTAGCTTACAGCCCTTCACACCCCCAACGTAACATGGTGTAACAAAAGTGGCGAGCCATATTGGAGCTATTTAGCTGTATAGTCTTGAGTCAGAGGAAAGTGAAGTGGAGCAGAGCAGGGAGTTTGTGGTTTTCCCCATGGTAGCTTCTATGTCACAGTTAGAAGTTTTTTTTTGTCTGCTGCTTATTTACAATCATTTGAATCAAGAAATACTCAGAAATGTACTTTTGAGTAGTTTTCTTTGTATGACTGTCCTCCATCCTCAGAAAAATGCTACATGGACATGTTAAAAACACAAAAACTTAATGTTCATCGGAGTGGGTCATTAATTCCTGATGCAAGACTTTTATTTTCATGAAAAAGGGGATCTACTTTCTATGTTTGTTTAGCTAGATCATTTATACTATTGATGTTTCAAAATATGAATGCTTACCAGAAGAAGCATGGCTTAAATTCATTTTGATTATTTTATATTTTTTACGTATCTAGTTTAAATGCTTTTCTTCACTGAGAAAAAAAATTGTATTGATTGAATAGAAGTTGGAGCCCAAAAGTAGAAGCTCCCTTAGTATTAGCAGCATGACACACCTTATCCATCTCACACCCAGATGATTCATCATCTTAGGATTCATATTTTCCACAGACAGATGATACAAAAACCAAGAACTACAATGTTTTTAAAAAAAAGAACCCATAAACCCAAAGATTACCTGGTGTTTTTAGCTCATTACCATTTATTGAATACTCAGTTTCTTTCTCTTGTTTTGTGACTTCTCCCACATAATTAACAATTTTGAGCAACATTATTTTTACATTACTTTGACATCTTTTAACACTGTTTATTTTTAGTTTATAATCGTTATTATGCATCATAGAAATGGAGGATGGCAGTAACGTGCCGCTTCTTTAATAAACACTGGTATACTACTACTATGTCTACTTTTAGCAATTTACAGTCCACTGACAGCATCTACTCATGACACTCACTTAATCTCAGTCAGGTGCACCCAACAAATAAAAAAAATCTGCTTTCATGTTGCCATTTTACGGTTTCTTACTGTTGCTGTGACCCGATGATGTGACCAAGCATAACTATTTCAAAAATCTTGTTAGTCTTAGCAGGTAAAACCCCGATTGATGATCAAGGGCAGAGCAGACTGTCTGATGTCTCATCCACCAAAAGGACACGATCACTTCACATCCCTTTGAACACCAGCAGGTTGCCATGGTTTCTCTCAAACGGAAAAACACAAATGTTTTAGGCTCCAGATCTTGATATATGCACACATGTATGTATACATCTTCTCAATCAGTGGATCTGTCTCAGAACTCGAGGTTCTTGTATGATGGAACAAATGCAGCAATTTGTAAGGACATGCGGATTGATGCAGGAGCTCATAAAGATGCGTTCAACTTTTAGTTTAAGTTTTTTATGACAAAACCCCCAAATTATTCTCTCAGAATAAAACTTCTATAAATAACTAGAAGCTAAAAGAACTGTTTTCTGAGTGTTCTCAATAAAGTAACCAAATTCAACTTCCTTGAAGATTGCATCTTTGGTTTTCTTTTTAAAAGCAACAATATTTAAAAGAATGAATGTTTCCGTGAGTGACTGTTGAAATGTTTCCCATTCTAGACTTTCAATGTATTAAGCCTGAAACCACATGAGCTCATCAGCCCTGTTCTTCATTTTGAGTCGTTCAGTCTGAGCTCACTGGCTTGATGGCTATATTTTTCTTGTTGTTTCCAGCATTTAAATTCAATGCAAATTGGAATAGTACTTTAACAGCTCCAACGGGAAATTCAATTTCCCTGAATAAGGTTACTGTTCCTTGAGTAACCTCCTGAAGCAATCATTGTTGCAGAAGAGCTGAAGAAGCCTCGGGCTTTTCTCTCTTGTGTAGAAGGTGTGACGTGCTGTGCATTATGTTTAGCAGTTGCCGCAACTTTTCTCTTGGTAAAATCAGCTGAATTAGTCAAACAAAGTACATGGTCAGACTTTATTTTACCCCAACTTTGTTTAGCTGCTGTATTAGGTCTTAATAATCTACTGCTAACAACACTGGACAGGCTGCTATTATTAAACCTTTCAGAGTAAACTACATCCATGCATTTGATAATATATTACCTGTGTCACACTGAACCTTTTTCATGAAATAAGAGCTCTTCTCCCACCTGGAAGTAAGAAGTCTCGATCTCTGAGACACCGCATATAGGAGATGAATGAGAACGTCTTCAAATTTCTAAATTTTAAGTAGATTATGACAAGCTTTTAAATATATTCATGGACTATGTTTTTATCTTTTATAGAAATTTTCAAAAAATTGAGTTTACCTAGTATTTTAGCAACAGACTAAAATTATTTGCTAATTTTAGCCAATTTTCGGCTATTTTGTAGCTTAGCTATAGCAGTTAAGCAACAAGTTAGCTTCTTTGACTAATTTAGCATCTACTGAGGGGTTTTAATGTTATTTTTGAGCTTAGCAATTATTTTAGCAACAGGCAAACGTTTTTGACTGATTAAGTTTACTGAGGACTTTAGGCTATTTTGGAAATTAGCTAATATTTAAGCAATGAACTAGATTTTTTGGCTAATTTGGCATCTATGAGATTTTTCAATTTCAGCGCTCTTTCATAGTTCTTTAACGAAGTTTCCAGTCTTGCAGCAAATTTAACATTTTACAAATAGCTTTTGCATTTTCAGCAAAAATACATTCTAGTTAAAGTAAAGTAAAGTTTCTGTATTTTTTACTATAATTCAGTTATTTTTTGATGTGAGTTGTTGTTTCCCTTGAAGTCCTACAGAAGAAATAAATGAGATGTTTCTAATGCCAACACGTGACACTTGAACTTTCACCTAAGTCACATTATTTATTTATTAATCATTTTTATCATCAAACATTGAACTCAGCAAATGTCATTCAGTACAGCCCAATAGTCATTGGGTTCCAATGAATTCTAAAGCGCTGACATATGACTGTACCCTGCTTGTCCTTCTCCTGTGACAGCTCCGCCGTTATAGCCCTCGTTATATGCATTGTGTGGCTCTCTTGTTCTAGCTCTTGTGTTGCTCCTCCGCGTGCCCTCTGGCCTCTCACAATGCCCATCTTCTCTATACCACTCTGGTCCATTTCTGAACTGCTCATCCCCTTCTCCTCTCATCGGTATGCCGCCGCACGACTGTGCAGAGCTCAGGGAAAACGAGGGAGGGAGAAGCTGTTTAGTAACTAAGACAGAAACCAGCTGGAGGGTCACAACCCTAAAATGACCATCAACACACACACACACAGGCGCGCTTGATAAGTCATACGCCCTCACTTCGCTGATGGCAGGAGCAATAGGTCATATGCCAACGATGTTGGAAGAGGGAGAGACAGACACGGGGAAGGCATGAACAGGATTTATGAAGGAGGTGGAGGTGTGCTTACTGAACTGTACTGCCGTGTGATGTGCGGAAACGCTGCAGTATAGGAAGTATAGACACAAAAATGTAAGTAAACATGGGGCAAGTCCTTTATTCTATAATACAAAACCAGAAAGGCAAGCAAAACATTTAAAGAATGAATGGCTCAAGAATCGTTTATGCAGCCAACTGAGGTGTTTTTTTTTCAAAATTCACTAATGAAACTAAAACTCACATGTCGGGAATATCCAAAGGAAGATTTGAAAATATTATTGGGTGGCCACACAACCTATGTTATG
>NC_050524.1:27790185-27798850 GCF_002922805.2 Oryzias melastigma | reverse complement strand
AATGGTGTTTTTTAATATATATATATTTTTTTAATTAATCTGCCTTTTTTTATTCACGTTACAGAAAATGTCAGAGGCTACTGTTTACATCAGGGGCCTGCAAGCTTTAATGGTAAAAGAGCCATTTGATTCAGGCTCTTATGGACCCAAACTCGGCGAGAGCTGCTAAATCTTATCTTAAAGTTAGAAAAATACATTTTATTTATGTTTTTGAGGTCATTAAGTCATTCATTTTTTAAATATAGCTTAGAAATATTCTCAACAATTGACTTTTTCTATATATAACACATTTAACTTCTTTCACTTTTGACAGCAGCACATACAAGTTCCTTTCAAAATAAATCAGATGCTCCAGTTGAAGCAGATTTACTTTAATTAAAATACAAGAAACGTGAGATTTTCTATTATTATGACTTTGGTGTTACTTTACCCTTTTTCTTCTTTTACTAGTATATAAAAGCACAAATGTTTTTAAGTGTAGAATCCCCTTCATTTATCTATAAAGGTTTTCAATAAGATAATGTCACTATGATTCTTTGACAGTAGATTAAAACTTTTACTATCATTTTTATCATTTGGGCCAATCTAACATATCAAAAGTTTAAACACAAATGAATTAGTTAAATAATTAGTTAAGTCTGAAGTTTTATTTGAAGCCAAAGAGCCACCATGGAGGGATAAAAAGCCAACATGTGGCTCTGGAGTCTCAGGTTGCTGACCCCTGATTTACAAAAATGCATTTGTTTCTAATGGTTTTACTGCACCAAAACGTCAATTACAAAGTAACAAGGATTTCTATGGTGGTGTAATTGTAATTTAATGATCAGAATTTCACATTCCTCTGTTGGCAAAATTAGATAAATTACAGTAATTGGTTACTTTGTTACACATTGATGATAGCCTAATACATTGAAACGTGATTTTTGTTTTGACCAAACTGGATACTCTTGGATGCTGCATGAAAAATGCTGTGGAAGCGCAGGACTTTCCAGACTGTTTCGGATGACAGTTTAAACACCACCAACTGCGATGGGTGTTAGAATGTATTAGTGAACATATCAGAGGAAACGTGCACATGTGTGAAGGCACTGTGGTGTGAAATAAGAGCCTGCCAACCTGTGGCTCGAAGGCTTGTTTATCTCGGCAGTCCCCCTCCCACTGTTAGCAAAAATACTACAAAGGACGCCTCAGACTGCTGAGCAGCTGAAATCCCTTATCAGGCAAAGACAGTCAAATCTTTTACAGTTAAAACAATTGGCCTCCTGAGTTCCTGCATTTTTGACAGGTGTAAAACAAACAAACAAACCTGAACACCATCACATTTTTAATTAAAAAACAAGCAAACAACAACTATAAATAGATGTTTTAATCAAACCATATTAAAGGCAGAAATTAATATTTTTTTGGTAATTGGCTTTTAATGACAAACACCCTTATAAAACTACAGTTTTATACACAATAAAGGTAATAGGCTTAATATTCACATGTGTCTTTATCATGAGGATTTAATATGTTTGTAATAATTCTTGAAGAAAAAAAAATGCAACCAGAGCATTTAACCTTTAATTAGTTAATTTGCACTGATAGCCTGCAGGAAAAAGATGACTTTATGTTATTAGTCATACTGTTTTTCCTCATAATTCCCTTGACCTGGAAACTGTTTTGATTTATTATAGCTTTATTAATTTGACTGCCTTGGAAAAAATGTTACAGCTTCTCCCAGCCTAACCCATCTTTTATTGTGAGTTTTTATTTAAGATGCTTTTTGTTTAGAAAAGCTTTTAACTGACATTTTGTTTTTTACTAATATTTTAGGCCTACTTATATGTATGTTTTGGGGGGTTAGGCATCCTGTGTCAATTTCTGTTGTTTCTTTGACTTTGTCTTTTTATAATCATTGTGAAGTACTTTTTGAGTCGCTCTCTGAGAAAAGTGCTATATAAATACATTTTTTTTTGCTCCTGATTTACAATTATACAAATGCATTTTGAGCTTAAATTTTCTTTATGTGTGAGTCCCCCCATCATGAGGAAAAATACCACAAGAACATTTTAAAAACACCAAAAAGATTATTTTATTGGAGTTCTGTCAGGTGAAATCTCTTTCTTACCACTCAAGAACTGAATGATTGAATTGCTTTTATAAAAAATGTGTTTTAAATAAAAAAATAAACCTGTAAACAGGCTCAGTGGTAATTTTTACAAGTGCAAGGGAACCCTTACAATTTTTAAATAAAGACAATAAAAAAGGTAGGCCTGTCTTTTTATTTTAAATAAACCTAGCTTTAAATACCAAAATAAATGCCCTGAAAAACTTGTGATTTTACTATAATATTAATAAATGCAGTCATTTGAAGGCAGATGAATACACAAACCCAATGTGATCATTCCCACACATGAGCTCAGTGTGTGGCTTTAATGAGGAATAATCCCGTCTCTGATCTCTCAAGCTTTGCTACATTAAATATCAAGAGAGTTTCATCTGATGACTAAATCTAAAGTGTCCGGAAAAGCTAAATAAATAAACAAAAAGAAACAAACAACAGTTCAAAGCTTTAATCAATGCTCATAGATTCCTCTTAACGCTGCAAGCATGATAATTGGAGGGATATTCCCTCCGCCGACGATTATTAAGGCGGAAGGGGAATTCATGCCTTTGATTTAGATGTTTATCCCCCCAAACTTACAAAGGCTTTGTGCAATAATCCGTAATTAAAAATTCAAGACTCTTTTATAAATGCAAAAACGCCCGAAAACACTGAACTCCAGCACTACATTTAGTGAACCCAATCCGTTCCCGCAGAATATCGCGAGAGGTGCCGGTTGCCGTGGTGATGACTTCCCAACAATATTAGCGACAGCTTGAAGGAGCTGCTAGCTAGTGAAGGGAGACATTTACAAAGAAATTAGGTATATAAACAGTAAAGGTGAACCATTTTTATTAAGTGGAGATATTTAAAGAATTTTTCAGGTGAGTTATAACCAAATAACTTTTTATGGAAGTTGGAAAAAACCCGGAAGCTACGGCTTATTATTAATTAGATGTGATGATTGATGACCACATGACCGCACTGTTCTAAAGCTGTCCCAGAGTGAGCATAATGCACATTAAATTTAGTTGTATAGCAGCTAATGCAATTTAAAGCTTAATTAACAAGTAGACTCAAATATTAATTAAACTACATACCAGCTATTTCTTCCCAAAGCAGTGTTAAGGAGTTTTGACAAACATATTAATTATTAGTTTCATTGTGCTTCATTCTCTATTCACAAGAACTAGCAATAGGTCTATTAATGATTTAGTTAGCATAATTAGCATTATTTACAATGCGTATGTTGATGTATGCATATATTCCATTATTTTCATGACAATTATCAATAGTTTAATAAATCTGCATATTGAGAGACATACAGATATGTTTTGTCATTTGTTTTGTTTGCTTGAAATAAACTAGTTTATAATCCAGGTTAATTGTCACATAATTACAAAGAAAGTATCCCTTTACTTTTATAAAAAATGTCAACTTTAAAAAAAAAAAATGTTTTCATTGTACATAAAAAATACATATGCATATTTTCTTTGGATGATGCATCAGATAAATAGTTTTTCTATTTTGTTAATATTTTTCACCTTTTGTTTAAAAAAAATATAAATAAATTGAGGTTCTGGTTTATGTAGACTTAGACTCCACTTTTTTTTGCCTGAAAAAGTATTTTTCTTTTGTCACATAATTATTCAATCAATCATATTTTGTCATATATTATAATTTATTACTTTAGTTTGAGAAGTAAAACATGCTTGGCTGCTAAATTATCAAATCACTTACTTTTTTCTTAAGATTTTGCTTGATATTTTGATAGTTTTTAGGTTATTTTATTTAACTTTCAGTGTTTTAAATGTTTATCATATTTAGGATCTACCAAAACCAAACTTTAAACAGTAATTTTTCTGATGTTTTTGTTACGTTCCAGGGAGGGATTTTGATCTTCTTTGTGTTATTTCTGTGTATTTTTAAAATGACATTTGATACAAGAAAAGGACATTTTACAAAAAAATACATCCAGAGAGAAGAATGAGTCACTTAAATCATTTTAGCTTTTTCAAGATTCCAATGATTTATTGTCATTTAATGTTTTTTTTTTCTCAGAAGATCTTTGGTTTAAAAAAAAACACACACACACACAAATAATTAAACAAGGAGAAACAAAGCAGTTCAAGGACATTAAAATTTCGAGGATGTACATTTGTGGGTCTTGTCCTGCAGGGGGGGCTATGACTTAAACAGCTGGTGGAAAAGCTGTTCCTGAGTCTGGTTGTTTTAGATTTAACACACCTAAAGCTCCTTCCCAATAATACTGGTATAAATGGGAACAGTCTCTTGCTATCCTTGCAACTTTTTCTGGAGTCTGGTAGAAAAGGCTGAAGTTGTGTCAGAATTTCTTCACTACGCACTTACGCACCGTACAGTGCGTTCACCATTTTGTAGTACTGTCCGAATCTACAATTCCAAAATTCAGTAGCCTAGAAATATCTCAGAAGTCTTTCCGAAAAACAAATGTGTATCACAATATTGCTCACTATATTGGTGAATAAAGACCACAATGCATTGGGTTTGAACTATTTTCCACGTGGTGAAAAAAAAATATTTCTATTCATTGTTTAATAAACTGCTTAGTTTTCATCATCAGATCACAGTGGATTAATAGTCTTCGTAAAATGTTCCTATTTATTAGATTTTTACTTCGGGAAATCTGTGACGTCGTATTTGCCGTTACACAAAAAAAACAAAAAAAAAACAAAAAGTAGTGAGCATGGTTTACGAATTCCTCTTAGAATACAGGGCACTAGATAGTCCCACACTTAATAGTTTTTTATGGAGTAGGGAAGGAATTTGGACATAGTCTAGATCTAGTAGTAGAGTCCCTCCTGTTCTGGGACACAGGAACTTTCCATTGTTGCTCTTTAAAAGTTCCTTAAGGTCTGTAAAACAGGGTAAAATCAGATCAATATCGTGATTTATTGATTCATTTTTCTTTGTTTACGGTTTCAGGTTTAGCCACTCCTCTGACTGAAGTTTCTAATTTCTCAATGGTTTGTCGATTAAGTTTACGTCTGCTTTGGTGGAAGGCTGATCCATTAGCTGATTGATTTAAATATTAATTGGTCATGGAAACAGGAATCTGCCAGTCCAGAGAAAAACAAACAGCCTGGCAGTCCAGCACAGCAAAACTATTGCTTGATTGATTGTTAGTAATTGCTCACATATATTTGACAGTGTTTTTATTTCTACAGGAACATGCAGAAATTGCAGCTGACAGCTGCGACCCTGGACAATGAGAGCAAAGAAATGGAGGAGAGACTGCAACAGCTGAAAGAGCACATGAGTAAAGAGAAGGAGGAGAGAGGGTGAGTGGGATATACAAAGATAGAGAAATACTGGGAGTGAATAAACAACAGTGTTAAGGATGAGCAGTGGCAGAAAACATTGATTCTGATGGAGATTTATTGAAGTTTCAACACAAAATATTCTATATTTTTACCTTTGCTTGTATTGTCTGCTCTCCAACATGTTTAAAACTTTTGCTTAAATGTTCAACAAACTGGCTTAGCTCATTAAAATATCCTCTAAACCTCACAAAAAAGCCAACATTGCTCTTCTCACACACATTCTGATGAGATATATAGACAATTTGAATTTAAAATCATCATGAATGCAGCTTAGTTTGAGTTTTTTTGTAGAGCCTTAAGACAGTCAGATAAGACAGATAAATAAATATGAATAAAATATAAATAAGCAAATAATGGTAGTGAAAAATAAAGGGAATTAAGCTGAAAAATTTGAAATGGGTTTGTTGGAAAACATTTTCTTATCCTTTCGCTTTAGAGTTATTCATGAAAACTAGCCAAATATGCCACTTAAACTGTAAATATCACAGTGTTTCTGACCTTTCCAATAAATGCTATAAGAATTTACCCAGTTATTATTCTGAAGGGATACATTATTGCTCAAACTCTACAAATGATAAGCCCCAGAAAGACAGTGTTTTCTGTCACGCTGAAATGTTGCAACGCTTCACCACTTCAGCCGCTCCACAGTACAACCAGATTTATGCTTCGCTGTCTGTGTTTTTGCCTTCCATTAATGCTGGCATTTGTAGTGTTGCATAGATGACATTTTGTACTCCGCTTCTTTGTTCTTCAGTATTTCGGTACTGTAAAGTCTCTAGCAAGAATCTTCTTTCATCAATAGAATAAGTAAATTACAAGTTAGAAACACGTGGTGGCGCTCCAGAGTCCACCAATGGGCTGGGATATGTAAACACACACATTTACTGACTCAATCAGTAGCTTTACTCTTAAATCCGCAAAATTGAATGACATGAAATGACCTAATTTGGATGGCAGCACAGATAGTGTCTCTTGCAGGTCAATTGGATGACAGTTCTCACTTTATTCGAACATAAGACTTTAATTCAGGCTGGTTATAAACACTGATAAGGAAAAATATCTTTCATTATTGAGCCTTCAAATACTTCATAATTATTATTTTGAAATATATGTTTTTATTTATTGCAATATAAACATTGACCTTCCCTAAGAATGTATTTTTTAACACTTTTTTCTGCTTGTTATTGAAAAAATGTACTCTGAAGTGAGTAGTGGTGTGTCTAAATATTACATCAATCAATATATATCTCCTTCCAAATGATGTAATGAATCTTTATATTAAAAAATACAACCATATATTGATATTTTCTTATAAATAAAGTCAGTTTTATTCCCACTTTTTCTTATTTAACAGTGATTTTGCTCACCTTAGTTTAATACATAAGGTGAACTAGTTAGATCTTTACAATGATTTGACCAACAAAATACTGGGATTTTAAAAAGTTGAGGTGGTAAAATAAAATTCTGACAAAAGTTTGCCTGAATTTGCTTTAGCTGCTATCATGCTGTAGCTGTAGTCACCTCCTGGGAAAAAGAGTGATGACACCATGACATGCCCCAGTTTAAATTAGGGCCTATCCTTCTTCTTTCATGACTTTCCGCAGTGCAGTGTAGTCCTTCACATGCTCTATCAGAGACTAATTCTTTTCTAATGTTTTAATTTGTAGACCACAAATCTTTTTTTTCTTTGTCTGGCACCAATTTACCATCATTTTCTGGTCTAAATGTGACTTATTGATATTGCTTGTTCTGGTGTTTAGTACTTCTGGAAAATTTAGATCCCTGTTTTATAAGAGAAAGACTCGGTGTACTTGAGTCATTTGTTCTTCCAATTATCTTTATATTTGGAAAACTATAATAGTTTGTTAGAATTGGGAACTATTTGAATAATTCTTTTAAATATAATCAGAAATCTAGTACCCAGAAGTCACCCAGTTTATTTTTGTTGATTTTGTTTTTAAATCGCAGTATTCACAGTGTAACATTTTGTACAATGAGTAAAACAATTAAAAAATGATTTTTTTTAAAGGGTTACTGACTGTAAAAGGGGAATGCTGTTTGGCTTGTGTAGACAAATACACTATATAGAAAGCTATTTCAAAACACAGGACAAAAACTTAAAGACAAAGTCTTTTTTTCTGTTTTAAGAGTCTGAATATAGAAGCAGAATGCACATTTTGTTTCAGCCATGAAAAAAAGCTGTTGAACATCTGTAGACTATAGAAGTCAAAAACTGGACACTAATTAATTTAAAATCAGAAAAAAAAGCAAAGCCCATTTTTTCTTAGGATTTTTTATGCCTTTGAATCATTTTATATTTAAACTCAGTTTTCTGGCTGTGGAAAAAGCATGAATTCAAATTGATCTTTCCTCCAAACGGAAAAGATGGGTTTTGGATGTTACAGGATGTAAATTAACAATGATGTGAGGGCTGTACACTGGTAAAACATTAATAATTGACATGAGTCCTTTTTACGAGTGCCATATCTAATTGCAATTTCTATGGAGAACATCTGGCACAAAGTTAAACAAAAAATAATGGATGAAGCCATACTTTATAGCAAATGGAAACAAAACAGACTCAAATTTCACCACCACTCCTAAAACTCAAACCGTCATTCATCAGATGTTTTTATAGAGTTTTAAGATCAAAGAGAGGACAGCAGATACACAATTTAATTATTTTGGGACCAAATTAGACATTTACTTTGAAAATGTACTGTATGATTAAATCACAGAAGTCTGAAGTGCTTTTTAGTTTTGCCTTGGTGAATTTGTCATAATCTTCTTCCTCTGTATACTTTGTGTAATCATTAGTTTATTTAAAGACAAACTTGAATGAAAATTGTGCTTTTGGTGTTTTTAACATGTTCTTGTGCCATTTTTATAATGATGGAGGACACATAAAAATACACTCAAACTTGCATTTTAGAATATTTCTTTATTCAAATTGTTGTAAATCAGGATCAGATGAAAAAAAACCTTCTTTAAAAAAAGTGCGCATTTTGTCATAGAAAATAAGCTGGGAGGCCACAAGCTCACTTCTCTAAGCTCTCAGCAGCAGGATGGGAAGGGGGGTGGGGTTGCTCTGGACCAGCGGTCCAATCCTCATCACAGAGGTAAATTTGAATGAACAACTTCCGCTCTGTCATTGAAAACAACACATCCATCCATCCATCTTCTTGACCGCTGCTTCCCTTTCGGGGTCGCGGGGGTG
>NC_050524.1:27771410-27790123 GCF_002922805.2 Oryzias melastigma | reverse complement strand
GCTTTTACAATAGATCAAAAATGATTGGAGTAGGACTTTAATAGATCTTTATTCATCAACACCAAATCATGAAATTTTTGTCCATTTTGCTTATGTTACCATTGACCCTTATCAAAACTCCTGTCTGTGTACACACAGATGTGTGTGATTTAATATAAAAAACTATCTACAGATACAGATGAGCCATTTTTTTGCTTTTTAAAAAATGTCATTGTGTAATTTTGCATATTTTTAGACTTCCTTATATGCTTGACATTCACCTAAAGGGAGTTTCCTGTCAGGATGAGGGGCTCAACAGAGTTTAAGAGCAGATTTTTCATGGGAAAACCAAAGTCAGCAAAAGCAACCTTTTTCAGTTGGAGTTTTATCATAACAGAGCCGCTTTGATTCGATGATTAAAACTGCTCTCTGCAACACTTTTCAGCCATTTTGTGGGTGCTGGGTAAAGGTTTGTCAGCAGCTACTTACATCTAAATATCTAATAAACACTTACATTCTAAAGCGTCCTTGAGGGCTGGCCTCCTGCTGGTTTTGCAGAAATCCCACCTTATCTGCTGTTGATTCCCTGGATCAGGTGTGTTTAGCCAGTAAGAAGATTCAATGGCAGGTTGGTTGGAAAACATGTGGGACACCAGCCCTCGAGGACTGACTTTGAATACCCCTGTTTGAAAAGGTGTACAACGGAGTATTAGGACAATTAAACACACTTTTTTTTTAAATACAACTTTAAATCCCCTAAATTTTCTAGATAAAAGTCGTAACTGTTGAATTAAGAGAATAAAGTTGTATATTTATGAATGAAAAAGTCATGACTAAATGTATGACTTTTTTTCTCGTAAATTTACTAAATTTAAAGTCGTAAATTAAAAAAAAAACAAAACAAAAAAAAACTTGTAATATTACTTTTTCTTTTTTTTTCTGGCCCTAATACTCCACGTAAAGGTGCAACTAAAAACCTAGTTAAAAACTTTAAGATCTTTTTTCAGAAAAATACAGGTTTTATATTGTCAGCTGATTAAAAATAGTTCTTTCATATAAAATCCTTGAGATTGTGTCTGCAGAACACAATCCACTTTCAACAAATACGGAGCAGGCAAATGAAAGTACACACAGGAGCAGTGGCATTGCTGTAATTATTAGGCACAAGGGTGGAACAATAACTTTAGTTCTATTGATTGCATTTTGAAATGGAGGACATACTGCAACGTTTTGAGACTAAAGTGATTATCTCTACTTGTGCATGCATTGCGTAACTGCGTGCTTCTGCACGCCATTTTACCCGTTATTATTATGAAGTGTGTTTACTCATCTTTTTAGGTGGGTGTAATTCAACGCGTGCCAGTGTGCATTAAATTCCTTAATCTTTGCAAATTCATTCCAAACACATACGCACACGCCTCACCAAAACAGACACACTCTCTATATCTCCTCTTTTTGCTTGTCCCAAGGCCTCCTGTCAATGCGCAATGACAGGGGTGTGCCTCAGTTGTCACCCCAGGTGACAGTCCAGTTGCCGTGGTGACGTGGGTAGGATGATTACCTGACTCCTACCCTCAGTGTCAGCATGGTGCAGCGGCAACATCAGGGTGCAGGCATCTCTCGCAGTCACATAGTTTCTTACATATTCAGAGCCTGGCTTCCTTTGCCTTGACAGGCTGCCAGCTTAATCTAAAATAAACTTCTTTCAAAGACAGGCCGACATAACAATAACATAAATACCATAAATAATTCAACAACATGAGCCTGAATGACTCACATCTAAATGAGGATCCCTCTGTACATGTTCACTTTTTGCTGCCAGCAAGAGTTTTCCCACATAAGTTATATGGGAAACTGTTGGATTTTTATAACTTATGACATGTTAAAAGGATGCTCCAATATTTTTGACTTTTTTTTTAGTTTCACCAATTCATGTTAATGTTTTATGTAGATAATTATGACCAGTACATTTCTACCATTTCATGACCCCCCCCATTGATTCAATGGAGGTGATTGTACATCATGTATGTTCTGAAGCTAACCAATATCTACACGGTTGCTTTAAATTAGTGCATCACATAACTTTAAAAAAAAGACAGTACTACTCTCAGGACAAACAAAAGCAAATTACTTCATATGGCTGTTTTTTTATGTGCAGAATAATGTCTTAAATGCTTTTCTGTTACAGGAAAAATGTGTTTTCTTGTCCTCTTTATAGCAATTAAATGATTCTTATTTCAAAACAAGTCTTTTCAGTGCATCTTTACGTGTCTTTTAAGGCATTCAAGAGGATTTAAAAGGGTGTCTGGACAACACGTTCCATTCAACAGCAACTATTCAACAAAGAAAGAAAATGAAAATGTAATCCTGAAGGTAACATCTACTTTTTACTTTTACAGATGTTCCATTTAGTATTTGAAATTTCACATTTTTATGTGGGATTTTTTTGTGTGTTTCAGTAATTTTATTGAATTTGATATAACTCTAATAACATGGAATCAATTTGAGTCTTTGTGCGGTTATTATTTGTAAAATAAATTCCTATTACTTTTTGGGACATATGGATTAAGTGGTATGTATGTTTGTATATATATATAAAATAATTTTAACAGGCAGTTTCATTAAGCACACTTGATTTCAGGTCAGATTGTAATTTTAAACCAATCACTGACAGTATTTCTTCATTAAAAATTTAACAAATACATCACAATGAAATGCAATTGTAGAATTTGAGCACATTGTTCACAGACATGCATGTACTCTGGGAGCAAACTGAAACTCTACCACTTATTCATTGCTCTTATGTTCTCTCAACAGCAAACAGGCAAAGTAAAGATTCGAGTTCTGAAACCAGAATCATTTACAGGTGAGCAAATGCAGCTTTTATGAAGTTCAAGGAAAAGATATGTGCAACATAATGAAGTCACATAATAGTTTTATTCAGTCATGTTAGATAATTTTGTAGGTTTGCCCACCTAAAAAGAAATTCACTGTCTGTCATCCAAAATCTAAATAAGACCAGAAAGAAAATCAAGACACTGATTTTAAAGATTTTACATAGATATATTTTGATTTCATTGAAGGAAATTCGATCCCCTTAGGAACTATGAAGAGTTGTGGTTCACACAGACCACTTAGAGTCTCCTAATCAAGCTGTCACCTGAACTGAAGAAACCTGTTTGAACTAACCATCTATAAAAAAAAGACGCCTGTCTATAGAATCAGTCAGACTCCAAACTCTCCAACTCGGTAAGACTACAAATCTTTCAGTGGATTTAAGGGAGAAGATTGTAGACCTGTACAAGACTGGAATAGACTATAAAACCATCAGCAACAAGCTGGGGGGTAAGGGGACAACTGTTGGTGTAACTGTGGCAACATTACAAGAACATGAGCATCAACCCGCACACCTTCATGATGAAGAGAGTGATTAGGAGAAGCTGCTGTGGTCAGATGAGACTGTAACTGAGCTCATAGGTATTAACTCAACCCGTCATGTTTGGAGGAAGAGAAATGCTGCCTATGACCCCAGGAACACCATCCCCACTGTCAAGCATGGAGGCGGAAACATTATGATTTGGGAATGTTTTTTGCACAGGGCTATAACTTCACTGTGTGGATGGGGGGATAGGTGAAGCCATGTATCATAAAATCCTGAGTGAGAACCTTCTCTCCTCCACCAGGAGGCTTAAAATGTGGGTGGTGCATGGATCTTCCAACAAGATAATGACTCAAAACATACAGCCATGGCAACCAAGGAGTGGCTAAAGAAGAAGCATATCAAGGTCATGAAGCGCCCCAGCCAGTCCATGGAGCTCAATCTTACAGAAAACCAATGATGAGAGGTGAAACTCCAAGTTGCTAAGCAACAGCCACCAAATCTTAATTATTTAGAAGTCAATTGAAAATAACAGTGGACCAAAATTCCTCTTGACACGTGCAGAACCCTGATCATTAACACAAAAATTGTCTGTCCTCTGTGCTGCTACAAAAGGTTTTGCCACAAAGTACTAAGACTTTCCAGCTAAAAGGTTCAAATATTTATGTCCATCAATGAAATGCAAATGTATGTCATTTATTTAAAGTCTTGATTTTCTTTGTCAATTTCTATCTGTCACTGTTCAAATTTACCTTCCATTAAAATGACAGACTGTAAATTTATTTTTATCCCTTTAACACTGGAGCTCCAGTGTTTATATTCTTTGATTTACTGTAATTTATTCTTTCATTTACTGTAATTTTTCAGTTGTTAACACGATCAACGTCATCCTAGTAGATTGTGAAGGAGAAAAGCGGCGCGACTGTGACCATTAAAAATATGTGTGTTAGTGTTATTAGTGTTTTAAGTCGATATGTAGGAATTTCGGATCGCAATTGAAGTATGAACAAACTCCTAAGTTTCACGGTTACACCTTCAGTCCCTGTGTCATAAAATCAGATCTCTGAGGCTGCCGTTATTTTACAGTACTCGTCCTTTTTCAGCTCCGCTTCAGCCGCCACCTCCACCCTCTTTCCGTTCTGTTGCTCAACGGACAGCGAGAAGAAACAGAGTAAAGGAAGCGATCTGTGGACCGTGTGAGGTTAAGACTGCAGGATTGGTAGGTACACAAAACACAGATGGTCAAGTTATTGTACTTTATACGAGCGACATTCGCTTTTGATTTCACTTCAGTAACTTTTGTTTTTTTAGATCATAACACAACATTAGCTTTAAAGTCCCTTTGATCTCTTGATTAACTAAACTTGAGTTCAACACACACTGACATGTTAACAGCATTCATAGAAGGTTTACAAACGCTATAGAGTAAAGATGAAAGCAAATCCCTGTTCATGTTTTTCCTTTTTTGTCCAATCTTTTTTTTTTTTTTTTTTTTTTTACCCCTCTTTCCCACGCTAAATATCTGTTAGCTACTTCTGTGACTCAGCTGCCATTTATCTCACATCGCATGTCTCCTGTTGGTCATTAAATTACCCATTTCCACCTTTTTCTCTTGTCCCTGTGTTTTCTTTACTCCCCGTACTTAGCTGTTTTTTTTCTCACCTCTCACTGCTTCACTTTCGCTGTGCCTCCCTCGTCCTATCTGATTGTCTGTCTCGGTGTTTGTCTTTTTACTGATAGCAGTTTAGTTGGGGCCATTCATCAATGTTTGAGACTTTCAAAGCTGCTGTTCAGTCTTGCTTACTCCTGAGTCACTTCTGCTCAAGAAGAGAAACCCTGCTGTGCAACTGTATTTGTGAATAGGAAGGAGAAGTGTGTATTTCAAAACCTGTCGCTACAGGTACAGAAAAAAAAAACATTATTCTCGCAGCAATGCTAAAACACGTGTAGTTCTTCAATTCCGTTAAACATAAAACTCTTTTCTTAGAATATTTTCTTTGTAGAGAAACTGACTTGATTTTATCAATATCTGTTGATCATTGTGCATTTACCCATACAAATAAATAATAACTCTGAAGTTCTACTCCTACTAAAACACCCCAGTGACTGTGAACACATTAACCTGATGCCTGCCAGTTTAGCTGCCCATTTACACCATATACACTCCACATTATACTGCCTCCTATAATTTTTTTCCACACACAAAGCACCTGTTTACCTTTTAAAGCTGACATTTAGTTACAGTTCCCAATGTTATGCAGACTGCCTGCCGAGGATTGCTTGTCCTCGGTTTTTAATGTATGTCTATGGTGTAAGCTCACGCTGTTAAAGCAAAAACACAGCTTGTAGTTTGCACTGGAAACACCAATTTAAAGGCATTGAAGGTAACAGTGGCCTTTCACAATAGTTATCAAGCATCAAAATCCCTTTTCATCTCCTATTTGTTCTTTGACATGCTTTAGAAAACAAAAATGGGTAGCACATGCAGCTGACTTGTATACAGCCTTAAAATCACTTGTAAGCCTCAATCTTGATGCACAGACTTTACTTACTTAAAATTATTGAAACAGAGAGAAAAACAGCTTTTTTTTGTTATTTTAGTGTGACTTTTCCCAGATGTATAAAGCCAAGTTCTGAATAACATGCTGATGAACCTCACTGAACCCCTTTAAAATGAACTACAACTGAGGTATAGGCCAGGCTTTTTCATCCAACATCACTACCTGACTTCAGCAATTCCATTGAGCCAGAATTTGTCAAAAAAAGTCAATAAATATGCCGCTTTATAGCAGGATTGGAATCTGTAAAAGCTGCAAAGGATATTAAAACCTACGAGTTTAATAGATGGCTATTAAAGTCTGTATGTAAGTGTGTTGGGATTAGGTCTCACAATAACTGTTTCCAGACAGTGTGTGTGTGTGTCACTTAACCAAGTAATGTATGCTTGGATATAGGTTTGTCCCATGTCACCATGACCTAAATCTCCCAGTAAAATATACTCTGTGATTTAGTATGAATCCAGAGATCTATAGTATCGACTGACTTATATTTCCGAGAGACTGCAAGATTAAGAACGTGAGCAGTTGGCTGAATAGCAAGACAAACGCACTGAAGAGATGAAGGATAAGGAAAGTTTACCTTGCTGAACTTTTCTTTCTTTTAATAATTTTAAGAAACCTTGTCTTTGTTGAATATTTTATTTTTATGAGGACTTTTGCAAAATAATGGGTTTCTTGGTTGATAGCAGCAATGAAAGGGTAAATACAAGCCCACAAATTGCATGCATGGCAGTCATGCAAAAAACTTTGCATAGCTTCCTATCACATAATGACCATTATAGTAGACAATTACAAGAGTTTATGCTGTTCTGTGTAAAATTGCAATTAAGCAAGAGTTAGACAAAGAACAAAAATGGCCAAAATCCTTTCTGCAAATGTAAGCGTGCACCACACACCGAACCGTTTCCGTCTTAGAATCAACTGACCCATGTCCAACTGCTGCACACATGGAACCCTTGCAGCGCACTTTGGATCCCTTTGAAGAGAGTCTATAAATCATCTCCAGTGTTTCAGGATTGTATAACGCCAAACCATGGTGTTCCAGCTGTAGATTTAAGATGGTGCCGACACTCAAACACATGCATTAACCTGATGTTGGTTTTCCAAAAAAAAGGTTCATCAAATTCTTGACACAGATCTACTTTCATTTAAGTTGCTTCTCTATGTTTTCATTGCACATCTGCTTTTACATGAGAAAAAATGTTCTCCTGCCTCAGGTGGAGGAGTTTAACTGTCTTGTGGTCTGGTTCATGAGTAAGGAGAGGTTGGAGCGTGAGATCGACAGGCGGATTGGACATACGTTATGCGGTCGCTGCACCAGCCCGTTGTGGTGACGAGAGACCTGAGCCAGAAAGCAAAGCTCTCAATTTACTGGTCAGTCTTCGTTCCAGTACTCACCTATAGTCATAATCTTTGGGTCATGACCTAAGAACGAGGTCCCGAATACAATCGGGCCAAAATGATTTTCCTCTGGAGGGTGGTTGGGTGCTCCCTTAGAGATAGGGTGAGAAGCTCGGTCAACCGGAGAGAGCTCAGAGTAGAGCCGCTTCTCCTCCTCATTGAGAAGAGCCAGTTAAAGTGGCTCGGGCATCTGGTCTGGATGCCTCTTGGATGCCTCCCTGGAGAGGGGTTCCGGGCATGTCCCACTGGGCGGAAGTCCCGGGGAAGACCCAGGACACACTGGAGAGATTACGTCTCTCAGCTGGCCTGGAAACGCCTCGAATTCCCCAAAAAGGAGCTGGAGGAAGTGGCCGGGGAGAAGAGTTTGGGCATCTTTGCTTAGACTGCTGCCCCCGGGACCAGGTTCCACATGAGTGGAAATAGTGGTATAAAAACCTACATTAATTGTTGTTAAATAAAAAAATATGTTAAAAAAGACTTTAATTTCCTTCAGAACAACTATAAATATAAAGGTTTGTCAGTAGTAGATATCACCATTTTAATCACTTGAAAAACGTCATACAGAAAATTTGATTAGAATAAAAGCTACTGCACTGCAAAATCTGAATGTTCAGAAAGTAAATAGAGCATCGGTTAAAGAAAAATGGTCTACATTTCTGTTTTGCAAGAAAATTAATCTCATCAAAAACATTACCAATTGCAACATCTCAATTTAAGAAAACACATCATGGCAACTAGAATTTTTTTCTTGACATAAGAATACTTGATAAAAAAAATTGTTATATAATCGTGTATTGTAAAAAGTCTACTATTTAAGATTTTGAAGCAAAAATGAGCATAGGCATTGAATATCAGCAAAAAATGACCAAAGTTGCTCAAAAACTTTAAATCTGATGAAGGAGCTACAGTGTGACAGAAGGCACAAAGTGCTAAACATCTCTGTAAAGGATTTTTTGCAACACAAGTGCAGCATTCTCATCTCACAAATATGGATTTTAAACACTTATCTCTACAAAATCAGATTCATGACATGGCTGACAACATTGACCAATTCTATGCAGCTTAATTTCCCATTGAAAGGGATCAATAGATCTACTGCAGGTTGGTATTTTTACAGAGAAAACGGCATTAAAGCTTGTGTCAGATCTGAAAATGTTTCAGTTTCTTCACATTTTCAGATTTCACCATGTTCTACGCTGAAATCCCCAAACAGTTTTATAAGTGAGGCCCCTGGTCAGTTCAGCCATCCTGTCTTTGCCTGTTTGCTCTGTCCACTAAGGCTGAGCATATTTCCTGAACTTGCTGATGCAAGTACTTTTTTCCCTCTACCAAGACTTTTAGATTCTTTATATATGAATGATAATAAGCTCCCTTAAGATGCATTCAGTTAGTCACACTTAACTGTGCATGACACACACACCCCCACACACACAGCTTGTGCAAATGCATGCATGTTTACACATTCATTTTCTTTAACGCTTGCACACCTTCCATCAGAAGAATCCCTTTCAACACCACTTATTCCTGTCAAAGCTGGTTGGGATTAGAGGACAGAGCATACTTATTTATAGTTTTAAGTCTTTTACAATCACGTTCTTCACATCCTTCTGTAAGAAAGTTGTGAACTAGCACATTATGTCTACACTGACCAATTAAAAAAACTGCTTGTTGGAACCCACAAATCTTAATATTTATACATGTGCTTTTACAGTATTTTCTTCTCTGTCACACTCTTAGACATACTCCTCTCTGGACACTCTAATAGTGCTGTCTCTGCTTAAAAGTGTGCTGAATGTACTAGAATTTGCTGCTTCGGATGTTTTGTCAACTTCCACCAGAAGGGGGCATTAAAGCTCCACAACACAA
Organism: Oryzias melastigma; assembly: GCF_002922805.2. Taxonomy (NCBI): domain Eukaryota; kingdom Metazoa; phylum Chordata; class Actinopteri; order Beloniformes; family Adrianichthyidae; genus Oryzias; species Oryzias melastigma. Next base: position 27,780,940 of record NC_050524.1, on the reverse strand, counting down.
CCCCTGCTCAGGTGGGCAGTGTCACTTGTGAATATATCTCTCCTTACTTTGTCTTTCCTTTTTTCTGTTCATCAAATTCCTAATTATATATTTGCTGGTTTTGTTCCTTTTTGAACCAGTCAGTTTTTTTTCTCTTGAGTCATTTTTTTTAATATTACCTTTCCCTCGAAGCCCCTCACCACTGCAGGACTTACACACCCATTCACACAAAGCCGGGCGGGGAAAGTTTCACTAATTTCATTTTACCCAGTTCTAAAATATAATTTCCTAGGATAAAATAGTTGTGTTTTATATTGATAGACATTATCCTCTGCAGTAAACAGCTTAACAGTAAAATCTCTGTTTTGGTCATATTTGCTATATGTTGCAGCGGGTGAAAGCAGACTATAAAAGTGTCTTGGAATTATTTGAACTAAAGTTAATTGTTGCAATCATGCTGATGCACATTCTTGGACCCCTTTACTCTGGAGTAACTCACATTCACACATGTAAAATGCTTAAGTTCATCTTCTCTCAGACTTAACAGTTGGGAGAGTAACTATGAAAAATGTGAAAATGGCTGTTTAGTTGTTAGTGCTTCTGTCATAATCCAAGAAAGTATCTGAGTTACCTTGAATAAGGCCTTTCTCCTTGGTGCACCTCTTGTTTTTGCCTGTGAAAGTTTGAGATGAAGAGCTGTAAAAAATGTTTGAGCACTGCCACTTCTGCAGGCACTTCTGCAATGAAAAAATAAACAGTTTTGCTACAATATTTTAAACCCAAACATGCTGTAAAATATGCTGAATTATTTTCTAATGTTACTTTATTTGTTTTATTGTGATTATCACGGTAAGAAAAAAAAAGTATTAGTATATTTCACCCAGCGCCACCTAGAGAAGTCGCCTTAAATGCATAGCAGAATTAAAAATATTGTGTCATACAATTTTAAGGGTTAATTGTTCTACTCATTCATCAAAAATGTCTAACCATCTAAATATCAAGAATTTGTCACGTCTAAAGCAGCAAATAGATTAGGTCAACATTACATAAAGTTTAAAAAGGTTTCACATTTTTATTTTCAAGTAAATTTTTCTATGTACCTTCATGCTTTACAGAAGATTACTCATGTTTATCCTGTGTCAACATACCGATAAATGACAGATCTTTGACATATAACACGACAAATTTATTTTTTGCAATAAAAACAACTTTCCTCAACCTGGCTGGCATCATATTTTAATTAGAAGTGCATTATACATTTTTGGGTTTGTTTTGGGTGTAATATCTCTGCTATATTTTTTCCTTTGGTAATGGTTTGTAAACAGAAGTATGTCCTTAATCAAACTATATATTAGCACTGCTAACAATCCACTAACTTTTATCATCAATAACAACTCAAGATATTAAGAAAGCAATAAAAATAGTGAAAGGTGGAAAGCTATATACTGTTTTTTCAGAGACACAGCACGACTGACTTTATAACTCCATATATAGCAACTGTAAATTTAATCATAATTAAATCAAACATACGTTTACTATGTCACATTGAGTTTCAGTAGTTTTATCTGCAAGATTCCAGCATAACATGATAAAGTCTGAACAGTTATTTAAAATACTAACAAATTTCTCTTATATTTTCTTAGAAAATTCATACTTTTACCAAAAGAATTGCTTTATATATTCCTTTTAAATACAAAGTAACTGCACTATCACGATTAAACAAAATTAATCATGCTGTAGCGGTCCGTTGTGGTGAAGAGAGACCTGATCCAGAAAGCGAAGCTTTCAATTTACCAGTCGATCTTCGTTCCAGTACTCACCTATGGTCATGAGATCTGGGTCATGACCGAAAGAACAAGATCCCGACTAAAAGCGGCTGAAATTAGTTTTCTCTGTAGGGTGGCTGGGCGCTCCCTTAGAGATAGGGTGAGAAGTTTGGTCACCCGGAGGGAGCTCTCGAAGTAGAACCACTTCTCCTCCCCATTGAGAAGAGCCAGTTGAGGTGGCTCGGGCACCTCCTGGATGCCTTCCTAGAAAGGTGTCCCGGGTCATGTCCCACTGGGCGGAGGCCAGTCCCACTGGGCAGTCTAGATTACAAAGAGACATGATGATTTAAAGCAGTCTATCATCAGCATAGATGGGAAAAATCTTAATGAGTTCCCTAAGAGACAACATGTAATCATGTAATACAAAGCCCCACCCCTAGAGCCCCTATAATAATTAATTATATAAATTATAAAACTATAATTAAACAAGAATAATATAGGAATAAAAAAACACGTATGCATCTTGTCCTCCTTGTTAGAAATCATATAATGCAGAAGCAAATGTAGATAGCTCAGTTTTCACAAAAGGAAATCATTCTCTGTTCTTCACAAAGGTAATTCAAAATTATCTCTGAAAGAAATCTCTAAAAGCTCTTTAATAATATTGCCACTTGTGTGCTTGGTGTCATTCAGCTTTTATGTGTTTTTATTATCCCTTTGAAATTAATAATACACTTAGAAATATCAGTCTCTATTAGAAAAAGAAAAAAGTATCTGATATAATGGGCTACTAAGTGGCTTTATTTTAGAATTTCACACATTCATCATGGAATTTAACTTATATGCTGTTTTTGTTACATTTTTCATTCAGCAGGTTTGAAAGTATTTCGTATTGTCAAATGAAACATTGCTTTTATCCACGAACATATGAAAAATAGTTTTGAATACCCACAGAATAAACCAACTGATGAACTACATTTCACTGCAGTTCACTCGCTGTGACAGAGCAGTAGAAAGATATCAAACAAGCCTCTACATTGTGTCAGCTCCATCTCAGCACCTTGGGAGTCAGTCGAGAAGACTTCAAACACACCCTAATTGACACGATATCCACAGGCTGTATCTACAGGCAGGCTTGTGAACTGCATGTACCTTGGACAAAAAAAAAAAAATCCCTCCAGTAGAGCAGGTCTGGTAAGAACAGTTAGATTGACATTTCAAACTTCTTTCGCAACAGATCTCAGTTGACCTCATTCACACGCAGTCATTTCGGTCTGCTACAGAAGAGGCTAAAACAATGTTTGACTTTAAAGAACTGTACTTTTTAGATCATACAAAGAAAGGCTAACATGAAAAATATCCTAATGTTCTGTTATATCAAGGGGATCTGAAAAAATATATTAAAAAAATGTATTAAGAGTTCTTTCTATCTTCAGTTTTTTGTGTAGTATTCTGAAACAAGGGATAAGACCACTACAATGAGACATGTTTTCATAATTTCAAGCTCAACCTATATTTGATAACATTTATTTTCATCAATTTAGTTTTAAATTACCTCAGTTTTTTTAACTGACCTAAAATTTACACCTGTAAGACCACACTTTAGACAACCTCTTGATTCATTTAATCAAAAAGATAGAATTTTCTTTGACAAGGTGCCTGATTTCTAGATACCGTATTTTTCGGACTATAAGTCGCACCGGAGTATAAGTCGCAGGGGCCAAAAAATGCATAATGAAGAAGAAAAAACCATACATAAGTCGCACCGGAGTATAAGTCGCATTTTTTTCAAGTAATTTATTTTACAAACTGGTTGAAAAAAACAACATTACATCATCCTGGAAGGTAAGTTATAACATTCATAATTGAATAGAAAACAGGCTGAATATGTGTCAACACATATTCACATATTAGCATCATGAAAAAAAACGAAAAGGTGTAGCATTTATATAACATAAGTTTTATTTAACTATAGCCTCAAGAACTCATCAACTTTGTATCTTTACTGTAATTAATTGCACGCAATCTCACTCCATATCACTAAATCCCTTAAATTCTTCGTCCTCTGTGTCACGTCTGTATAACTAAAGTAAATAAAGTAATTGGATAGATCACCATATGAGGGCACTCTAGACTTACGGTCCATATCTCATCTCGATAAAAATTCGTATATAAGTCGCACTGGAGTATAAGTCGCAGGGACATTCAATCTATGAAAAAAAACGCGACTTATAGTCCGGAAAATACGGTAGTTACTTTAGAAAATAATAATAATATTTAAAAATGTATTGCCAGTTTTAGTGACATTATAACTGCAGGTTCTGTATACTGAAGTGATTTTAAGCCAGGTGGGAGGAGGGGGGCTGTGGGCTCAGAGTATAGGCCTATATTATTTCACTGGACAAAGCGAGGTGTTGACCACTGACATGAATAGAGATGGACAAAACAAGGCTGTTATCTCTGATTCCAATGACATGAAGTCAATTCAGTTGTAATTTTTCTGCGGTACGAATGTCACCTGATTTCGTCATTTTGGAGCCAGACAACGTTAGTAAGCAGTGATTGGTCTGAGAATCTCTCGATCAAACACTGTAGGCTTGAGGTGAGGCTAGCGTGCACAAAATGTTCTTAGTGAGGCATCTGATTAGCTAGTTTATAACTTGAATCACTTGTGAAAAAGAAAATATATATAAAAAAAATGTTTTAGCGAGAGCAATTGTAAAAAGACATACCAGAGGAAGAATGGTTATTCTGACAAACAGAATGACTGTGTAATAGCGTTTTATTTCTCAATAGAAGTCTAAAGAATTTAGCTTTTCTGGGACAAGCGGGTACTTCCTATTTGGAATGCGGAGGGGGAGGGGATGATTAGTCCAGTTCTCTTTATTTACTGTCTTTGGAGTTGACGACACCCATAGAAATGCCTTACCTCCGGCTCTCGCAAAATCAGGCCAAAGCCGTCACTGTGGCTTCCTGATAAGCTGCTGCTGTTTTGAAACCCGTTGACGATTGGTCTGAGTTGGCCTGAGTCACATTTTTAGAGGAACTGCAGTCGCCAATCATGAGTGAGCTTGTTTGAAGTCCACACCCCTTCCATTGAAAGTGTCTCGGGAGAAGCTGTCAATTAAACATTTGAGGTGGGGCCAGCCGGCACCACATGCTTTTACTGAAGCATCTGATTGGTCAGTTTATAACTTGGATAACTTGCAATAAAGAAAAAATTCTTTAAAAAAATAGGATTAGAAAGAATATGTTAAGGAGAGTGTATCAAGGCAAGAATGATTATTATAACAAATAAAATTATTGTAAAAAAATTGTCTATTTATCAAAAGAAGTCTATTGGATTCTGACTTCTTGGAACCAGCCGGTACTTCCTATTCGGAACACAATAGGGGAGGGGTTGATATGTCCAGTGAATATATAGTCAATGGCTCAGAGGCATTTTGACTGTACTCTCAAGAACAGGTGAAAAAAGGGAGTGGCTCTGCTGACCAATCCACCCACAAACCCCAACCAATCTAAGAGGGAAGGTTGAGCAGAGAAGGAAACGCTCTGGTGACCTTCCTCAGAGGCAAGAAGAAGAGGAATGTTCTAGCTGACCTCCTCCGAACAGATGAGCAGAACTGTAACAGGGGTTTTGGCATTGCATGGAATGGCATGGCCAGGCACAAAAAGCTGTGGTGAAAAAATACTTCAGCAGATAATCTCTTGTTGGGTCCAAGTTGATTAGGGTTATTTTACCAGGAAAAAGTGGAGCTTGTGGTAAAAACTGACAATTAAACATTAATGTAACAGACATAGTTACTTTTAAATATGGCAGAATCAAACTGCAAAAAGGGACGAAACAATGAATTTGCCAAACAGATGACCTGACAGAGATGAACTGCAAAAAATACTATTAAATTTACTGTGAGATCATTAACTAACCGCACACAGCTGTGAGGGATTAACATCTTAAACCTGGTGGGTGGGGCCAGGACAAAGAGAAAATCTGAAAACAAAACACAAACTTATGAACAGCAATCCTCACAGCCAGGGAGAGGAAACAAAACATGAAAAATGAACCCATACACAGAGTACCAATACTTTATTTTGGTGACAACACTAAAAGAAAAAAATATTTACTGTATAGAGCTGTTTGTTTACTGTACAGCTTCAACTATTAATCTTGTGAATCAATAGACTGCGGAAAAAACTCTACAAACTGTTTTAAAGCTGTTATTGTGTCTCACTTTAAGGTATAAAGTGTCAACATAGTTCATATATGAAGATTTTTGTCGGGCAGGGTTTTATAATAGTTGTGTAATGTTATAATAGGGCTTTTGTGTTTTTGCTTCCTCATTTAGACTTCAAAGTTTAGAATATTAGTGTTTTTTATATTCTCAATATTCTCCATGACCTTAAGAATAAAATTATGGCAGAATTATTACCAATATAAGTTATTATCTTTTAAAGTTAACAAAAGAACCCTGTTAAAATAAAATCTTTTAAATTCCCATTTCAGTTTTGAATCTGTTTTGTTCGATGGTGCACAGCATATATTGAAGTTTCCTAGACTTTTTTTGAACAGTCCTGACTTATTGGATTCCCTTTGTGGTAGGTGCAGATGGTGAACGATGAAGAGGAAAAGGAGATGAGGGGAATTGAAACTTCCTGTCTTCTTGATGGAAACTTCAGTGAGGAGGAGTCGGCTAGATATTTTCAGGAGGCTCTGAAACAATGGAGAGGAGAGAGGAGAAATGGAAAAGAACAACTCATGGATGCAACTTTGCCTCTTAAATCCGGTATGGATTTTCCATCAGTCTCTTCACTCATTGATTGTCTTTTCATATTAAAAAAACACTCCACTGTTTCTTCAATCAGTCTGGATTTGAGTTGATTTGACTTTGTTTCTTGATGTCCCACATACTTGCACTTCAGACAAAAGACTAAGGAGGCGCTCCGTTACAGAACTTCAGTGTTATAACCGCAGTGCTAGAATAATCAATGCCTTCTTAAATTAATAAGAAGATAAAGCCAGATATATTGATGTGTTTTATTCATGGTATTTTTGCAGTTAGGCCTTTTATTCATATCATGTGCATGCAAAGTATGTCCCTAACATGTGACCTTCGGTCAAGTCATAGTCTAGAGATGATCATTTTTCCATTTAGCCCAAGGCATGTAATATTCATGGTTTTCACCAAGAATGACATTTTTTCCCTTTAATAAAAAGCAAAAAAAAAAAAAAAACTTTAGTTACTTTGAGGTAAGCTGTGTTTTCCAGTCTTGCTGAAAGTACCAGTCAAAACATTTGTAACACTGTACCCATTTCATTACACAAATTAAGATTGCAATTTGATTAGATCAGGTTTGACCTTCACCTCATCTATAAATCAAAGTAATCAAATGGAAAATATCAGTTGGAGCAAATCAGTGCCTTGTTTTTTTTTCTTCTTTTTTTGCCCTCATTCGCATTTCCATTCACGCCGTTCTGGGTTCTTTCTCCCCTTCAGTGAACACACCATGGTTGGGTAGATAGGGACTGCATTTACATGAATTATGATTCTTGAGTAGCTCTGAAACAAAGATCAGGATTCTAACTTTGTGTCTCTCTTTATTACATTGGCGTTCATCAATAATGTCGACAAATGTAACCAGAACTTAACAAAATGGTCATGACATTGTTGAAAAGCTATAAATGCCATTCGTCAAACACTGTAAGGGATGGCCATGGTGCAGTGGTAGAGTAGTTGGCCCTTTGATTGGAAGATCGCAAATTTGGAGCTTGCCCATGTGTCGAGGTGTCCTTAGGCAAGACCCTGAACACCACATTGCTACTAGAGGTTGTAGGTTCACCAGTGTCGCTACGTATTGTGTGTACATTGGTGAATAGGAATGTGACTGTAAAGCACTTTGGGCCTTCTAAGTTGGTAGTAAAGCACTATTTAAGTAAATGCCATTTACCATAAGAAGCAGAGGCAAAAAAAAAAAAAAAAAATGTTACGTTGATTAAATAGGGCAGGGTTGATTAAAATCTATCTAAGCTTAATAGATCAATGATCGATCCATAAAAGTAGAGAACAATGCCATTTTGCCAAAGCCCGCTTGCTTAATGCCAATGTATAATGGGATTTCCCATAGGGCAGCTAATGCTAACGACCGGTCGACCTAAATATACATTTCTGACTAAATGAACATCTTTATATACTCATATGCAGGATTTTTCCAAATTCTTGTAAGGAAATATATTTTTAAGTAAACATTTGTGGTCTAAAGAACCGTTTTTTTTAACTCATACTTCCTTCTTCTTCTGGAATAAAGTGTAATGCTATAGCGCAATTGCCACCTAGTGGCCAAACTAAAATGCTCTCCAGGGGAGAGTGACTCCATTTGAAAATACATGTAACGCTGTATAGTATTAACAATCTAATTATAATTTCACTTAAACATTTTACAGTATGTGAACTGTATCAGATTATTATGAAAATCTTTAAAACATATTAAGACATATGTATAGTTTATTAATGTATTTTTATACAAATGTGTCAAAGCGTGTAAACCATGTAAGCTCAAAATTGAATTGAATCAAATTCAGTTGATCGAAAGAATCAGAAAAAAAAATGAATCAAATTGATCCAGGTTTTAGTTAAGTGAATCAAATTGATTCTGTAAATTATTGGCGATACCCATCCCTATGATCAAAGAATCTCTGCTGTCAAGATTTGAAGGAATCAACGTGCTTCTGTTCATACAATTTTTACCAGTGTTGGATCGGACTGTGTTTGTATCTGTGCAGATGTTTATAGTTTTTATTAGACTTACAATTTTCTGTTTAACTGCCTGGACAGACTGTTTTTCTTCATTCACTCTGCTCTGCAAATTGCAGTTATCCCCTCCAGTCCTAATTATTCCTGTCAGACCAGTGGCACCGAGGCCCATCTAAAGCTGCCACCGTGAACTGCCAAACTGTCTGGAGTATTCTCATAGCATTCCCTTCACTTTCTTCTATGTCTGGTCACATGCTTTTTTTATTATTATTATGTATTTGTTCTCATTCTCCTAGAACTCTCTCGTTTCTATTTCTGTTTTGGCACTTTTGGCATGGTGACAAGGTGTTTTCTCACTTCATAGAGAGCAGTGTGTTGTGCTACTAACAACTTTTTTTTTGCCTCCTTTTCCAAATTTCACTACATTTCCCATTTTTCTCTCCTCTCGGCTAAGTTGCACCTTTCTTGTCTTAACTTTTTTGTTCAACCCTTTAGCTACGGCAACCCAGGTCGACCTTCCAAACAGAAAAGCTGAAGAACGAAGAGGAGGGGAAGAAGAGACTCCCACCGTCAGGGTGCAGTTCACACAAAACAAGCTCACCTACATGGACAGATTGCTTCTCAAGAAGCACCGCAGGTGTGGGCCATTATTTTTCCGCTATTTTTATCCATGCATCGCAAATCCGAAAAATCCAAACCCTTGTACACAGATAATACACGAATCAACCCATTGATGGAAAGAAAATACATTTTTCACAAAGATTGATGTCTGCTGTTTATGTTTGTTACCTTGATCGGTTTTTGTCAACGCTTTTTGTTACATGTTCTTGGACCAGTCCATGAAGTATAAATATTACTGAAATGTTGAGTGGATTTTCTGCCTAGCATACAGACAAAGTCTCAGTTTATTTCTCAGTACTTATTTAACTATCTTATGCATACTCTTTTCCAGTGTTGGGCATCTCACTTCAAAAAGTAATTAGTTATAGTTACTAGTTACTTCTCCCAAAAAGTAATTGAGTTAGTAACTCAATTA
>NC_050524.1:27753366-27771126 GCF_002922805.2 Oryzias melastigma | reverse complement strand
TCTGCTGTTTATGTTTGTTACCTTGATCGGTTTTTGTCAACGCTTTTTGTTACATGTTCTTGGACCAGTCCATGAAGTATAAATATTGCTGAAATGTTGAGTGGATTTTCTGCCTAGCATACAGACAAAGTCTCAGTTTATTTCTCAGTACTTATTTAACTATTTTATGCATACTCTTTTCAGGCATTTCTCAAACACATTAAACCTAAGTGACCATGTCTTACTGGGACACTTAAATGCTGTATTTTGGAGAAATTTAACCTTTCAAATTTTGTCCACGGATCAACATAGTTCACCTCATTGAGAATAGAGTGTCTGGTTGTTGAAATATATATATATATTTTCTTCAGTCAGGTGACTGATCACTGTCATCTTAATAATTTGGTCAACTTAGAAACTACCCTTGTTGCTTGAAAAAAAGGGAAGTAATTTAAACACTTTGTTTTATGCTATGGTAACATTTTCACAAACCACAATGTTCTTTAGTCAAACCAGTTTTCTATTTAAAACAATAGGATGCATTGTAAATGTTATACTAATTTGTAGGTGCATAACAATTGATCAATCTACTCGATTTATATTCCTACAATCCAACTAGATTGATCTGTCTGAGGCAATTTGTTAATCAAATTGACCTATATCAATGCAAAATTGCTTCAAAATTAAATAAATTGATTATAATTGATATTGAAAAATACTATTGGATTGAGGAACGGTAAGTTAATGTTACTACTACGTAAAGTGTCATTACAGTGGACAACACACGTGATTACAGAAAAAAAAAGATCAAACGATCATTACATTTCAGTGTGTGAAAACACTGAAGTTTACAGTCATGTGATCATACAGTGTGGTAGAATGTTCTAATAATGTTCCATTTGTATTATTTTGATGTGTAAAGACAACAGTGGGATTAACTTTATAAAAACTAAAATGTTTATTAATTTTTCATTAATTCTAGTTTTCTTGTTTGTTTTTACACATATTTCATTTACATTTGATTATCATACAACAAATACAAGGAATCTGGAAGATTTCACCGTTACTATTCAGAATTGATCTCAGAGTCACAGTAGTTGAATTTTTGGCAAAAGACATCCTATATCGATTTTAGGTCAGTGGATTTAATTGTATCATTCAAAACTAACCAATATCCACTATGAATTGTATTGGCAACCACAAATTATGACATTAATTGAAATGTTGTTAAAATGAATCATTACATTTGCCTTCACCTTATTTTCTTATCTTTTTTTTTGTAATTTGGGTTATTTTTTTCTTAAGATGCACATGAAAACCTTTTAAGCCAGTTTAAGAGATCACCATCAGATATTGACCAAGTTATTAATGACTATTCTAAAGCGCGGTAAAGTATAATGTTTTTTTTCTTGACTTTACGCTAAAATAAAAGAGCCAGAACTTGTTAATCTAAATAAAACTTTTGTGATTCAAAAGGACTGCTGGCTCTTAATATGGTGATGATGATGAAAAAAATGGTCCTAACAAGGTGACAAATACAATACCTGCTCACGTCGCTGTTACCACTAAAGATTCCTCTGCTGCTTTTTCATAGTTATCCTACATAAGTCACTAGTGTAAAAGCAATTTCTTTGCACTTATTGTGTAGTACTCTGCCTGGAGGTTTGGCTTCAGCAGGTTCCATTATTACAACCTTTATTTAAGCACCTCCTTTTGGGCAGAGTTGTTCACTGGAGAGCACGTCGGTGGAACAGGGAGCAAAGTGCAAAATTAGGCCCTCTCACTCCCTAAGCAGGAATGCTCCAGTCCCCAGATGGAGCTGCCTTTAACTGTGGAATAGAGCAGAGAGCTAATCTGGAGTGCAATAAGCCCGCAGCAGTGATGGTGGCAGAGCTTAATGGGGAAACAGAGAGACTTGTTGGCTGGCAGGAAGGAAAAACGAAAGGCTGAATTTTAACAAGCTTCAATAATAATTGGAAAAGGAGTGGAGAATGTGGAAGAAGGGATGTTTCAAGAATTTGCCAGGAGTGTTCAGATATTGGAGTCGCAAACTTTATCACCCAATCTGATCTGTGGGTTGCCGGAAGGTTGTAGGGAGTCACTTACAGACTCAGTCAGTATTAGCCAGATGTTTAGGACTTGCTGAGCAGTTTGGACAGGTGACTTGGGCCACCGATGAGAACTTGGACTTGAGAGTTGAACTTAAGTCACAATTAAACCTCATAGGTAAAGGTTTGAATCCTGTAAATCAGGGGTGTCAAACTCAATCGCACAAGGGGCCAAAATCCAAAACACACCTTAAGTCGCGGGCCAAACAGGATAAACATTTATTGAACACTTTAAAACTACATTTTTAAAACTTTAAAACTGTAACTTTTTAGCATAACTATGAGCTAGACATATACAGCATTCACACTAGCATTACCTGCGATAATGCTAGTATGAATGCTGTAAGCTGAATTTGGCCGCTGAAAATGCTAGTGCTGATAGCTGAAGATGCTGAAGGTGATAGCTCGCTAAAATATTAGCTAAGTGCCAAATTAGACAAAAAAAATAAAAAATAAAAAACTAGGTTAGCCAAAACGGCTCGCATGTAGCTGAAATATTAGCTAAACTCTAAAATAGCCTGAAAAAACTGGGAAAAAAAAAACCCTAAAACATTACACAAAGATAGCAGAATGTCAATTTTTAAAACTTTATAACCGTAACTTTAGCTTATTTATGAACAATAATAACGCTGGAATATTAGTCCAGAATAAATCAACTTAAACCATAAATAACTTTCAATATTTGACCCTCCATAAAAATATAGTTTTTCAAAATTGTACAAGTTAGAAATCAGCGCAAGATAAAATTACCTGGAGGGCTGGATCTGGCCTCTGGACCTTAGCTTTGACACATGTGATGTAAACAGTATTAATTTGTTTTCTCACATTTTTTTTAGCTCCAGGACATCACTGTCAGGTCTAAAAAAAAGTTTCTTTACAATGCTTTTGCTTCTGTAATGAACACTAAGTGCCTTTCATTCTGTTCTAAGAAGTTCTTTAAAATTGGTTTTAACTATACGTTTTGAGCATCGAGACTTGACTTGGACTTGCAAAAAGGGACTTTTGAGCTTTGTTGAACCGTCCGCTTGTCATTCTTGGGAGGACCAGAAGTAATGCAGCATTGACCGAGGTAAAGGATTGATAGACTTCTGTGAAAAGGCGAGGCAGGCCTCTACAGGCGTACATTTGATTGATGCAGCAGTCAGAAACTGTTTGTGTTAAAAGTACAAGAAAATCCTGGAATGGTTACAGCAAAGGTTAAAACACCACAGACTGTGACTTGTTGCAGGAAATTTTAACTCATTAAAACAGGTGATTGAGTTGACCTAGTGGAAAATGTCCATAGAAAAAGATTTATTTGAAAAGTTTTCTTTTCCTTAGAGACCCACTCCAATGAAAATGGTGTTTTTTGTGTTTTTAACATGTTCTTGTAGCATTTTTCTCTTGATGGAGGACATATCTCAAATAATGTAATACTAAAACTGTGTTTTTGAGTATTTCTAGCTTAGGAGCAAACAAAAACTGTAAAAATGTATAGTTGGAGTGGGACTTGAAATTGTTAATTTTTTTAAAGAGCATGAATTTTAAAATTGAATATGATTTACTTACAAATATGTTTTTTGTATTTGCAGGACACCAATTGAAAATCAAAGTCTGTCACCAAATGTTGGAGCTGATTTAAAATATCTACCTGAAGAAGATACACAGGAAGTCGCTGCATGCACCTTCACAGGTATAACACACATGAAACAATTATTTATATCTTCATGTTTGTATTTTTTTACTTGAGAACTTAACTCTCTTCTCTGTAAGTTTCCTAGAACTCACAGTCCAGGCACTTCAGGAAAACAAACATGGAGCAGAAACCTGCAGAAGTACACATTTCCAAACACAGCGTTCTCAGATAGACAAACATAAAACTGCAGAATCTTGTTCTCTCAGTGGGTCAGACATATCAGTGCTTGCACATCCGTCCGTGGCAATGTGACGGGTAATCACTTGCTGTGATTGTGTGGGCAGAAAGCTGTTAGAGGTGGCTAAAGCCTGACAGGGTTAGGTATGGGGCATTCAAAAGGAGTATGAAGTTCAGGCTGCACTCTCCAGCTTTGCTATCTGGGACTCATCAGTCAGTAGTGTGTTCTTGTTTTTTTTTTATTTATTTTTTGCTCCCATAGCTGGGGCTGCAAAAGGGATGGGTGGACCTGGATTAGTTTTCTCCTTCAAAACCTCTTGACCTAGGAACTGATAACTGACTCTCATCACTAGACAAACTCATCCTGACTGTTGCAATCTGCAGGTTCTTGCCTTGAATTTGTTCCCACCATGTTGATCTTTCTTACTCTCAGTAAAGTAAAATACTGTTAATATCTATTCATTGATGTCTTCTACAGTGGATGTTTGCGTTTGGGGTTCTTATTTTAACTCAATTTAGATACCCTGAAACTCCTGATGTGTTTTAAGCTTTTTCAGAGGTATAGGGGTTGACCCGTATGGCTGCTGTGGGCTTGACCCCTCCTCCCTCATGTTCCATACAGGAAGTACCCACAGGCTCCAAGAAACCAAAATAACCTTAGACTTCTTTAGAGAAGTAAACAGTTATTACTTAGTCAGAATAACCGTTCATGATCTGATATATTTTTCTTAACATATTATTTTTTTAAATATATTTTTTCTTCATTGCAAGTTATTCAAGTTATAAACTGACCAATCAAATGCCTCAGTAAAAGAATGTGGTTAATTGTTAATAAAAGACCAAATATTTAGACATTTTCAATAGCATTTATTTTCAGAATACAAGCGTATGTGAGGAAAACTTTTTTTTTTTGGGTTATATTGAATTATTTTCTGAACTCAGTCCCTCATTTCTGTTTCCTACTATAAAAGCTTACAATCCATGATTGCTGCTTCTGCACTTTTCAAAATGTCTCTCCTCTTCTGTATTTAAATAGTCATTCAGTTTCATGTGTTCTTCAATAATTGACTTTAAAAATGAATTTAATAAGCTTATGGGGATAATCTTGAAAAGAATTCAATTACTTTTATGTCACGTTGCCCTCTTTTAAACTGATACCGGTTTCATTTATGCGATCTCATTCACAGCAGAGGAAGAGGATCTTCATCTCTATTATGCATCACTGTTTGCTCCCCCTGACAGCAGCAGCGGGACAAAGCCGCAGATTGTTGCACCTGAACCGTGCTTTGTCATACAAGTCTTGGATGAGGTGAAAATTTGAATGTGTTTTATATGAAAGGATTTTACTTAAACTTCTATTACAAACATAGACAATGCCAGCAGGGAGGGGTAACACATGTAAACTTGCACATGTTGTCAAAGCTTAAGTGATTTTTTTCCCTCCAGCATTGTGTTAATTTTGCTGACTTGTTTGCTGACAATCTCTATTTTATTATTTTTCCAGACAAGCATAGACACGACTGGAGAACATGCTCAAGAGCAGAAGACCGAGAATAGAATGCAAGTAATAAATAAAATAGCAAGGATTTAAAATCTGTCAATACATTTTGATTGTTTGATTGAGTCTTACCAAAACATGAATGCAATTTTCTGCTGAGAAAATGCTTACCCTACTTTTCCATTTTTTTCATTGGTTTTAATAAGAGAATAGACTTTTGTAGGGGGCACTTCTGTGTTAGTTGCACAGAGGCTGAGCGTAGACAACTGAGTTATATGCTTTTCTCAACAGGGTTTCACTGGTTCATCAGATCTCTGAGACAGAGAAAAGTTTGGATTCCAGAACTGCTCAGTCAGGTTCCTCCAGAGCCAAACACTCTTCTTCCTTTGCAAAACAGCCACCCAAACAGTCCGTCACACCAACACAACAGAAAGCAGGAAGGAACCTGAAGCCTTCACAAATGCAGGATACGGGTAAGAAGTGCATCATCAGTATTTTTTATTAAGTACAGAAAACAATTTTCTTAGAGATTTATCTTTAAGTAATAAGAGCTTTTGGGTTTGAGTACAAATACACCTGTTGAGAAATATTGATTTGATCATTTCTGTCATATGAGAACAGGATTTAAGATGAGATAAGATCAGATGAGAAGCTGAATGACTCTAATGAGCTCCGGTAAAGTCCAACAGAAGCCCACACTCCTGAGACACATTATTTTAAGTGAATCAATCAAAGGATCTGTTAAAAACCCACTCACTCCGTTTGCTCTCCTACTGTTCTCAAAAGCTCCAAAGGTAACTGTTAACGTTCCTGCAATCATCCCACTCACAGCTTGTGGCCTTTGGTTCCTGATTAATCCTTACATAATTCCACTTTTCATCCATCCATCCATCCATCCATCCTCACTTTATTCCGTATAGGGTCACAGGGGTTGCTGGGGCCTATATCACACTGTGTGTTGGGGTGATTTTTGTGCCACCATATTGCAAACAAGAGTCACAATTTTGGGATCCGAATTTACTAAATTGCAAAAACAATACAATGTTTTAAGAATAAATATAAATATTTGCTATCAAAAACTTTTTTTTTTTGCTTTCAAAAAATATTTTTGTGTTTTCAGCTCAAATGTTTTCAGATGTGTTGTCTCTCATCTCGCTTCCTTCCTATCTTTGATTTTGCATTATACATTTTTAATAATATTTTTATTTACATTTAATATTCTAATTAGCAAATTATTAAGTTTTATTCTTCAAACTTTACATTCGGTTTGCAATTCAGGAAATTTTGGTCTCAAAACTGTGACTCTTATTTGCGATATGGAGGCACAAAAATCCCTCCATAATTTTTGTTTCTTCCAGCTCCTAAGTACAGCAGGTCACACATCTCAGAAGAACATCTTCCACCTCTGACACCAGGACCTTTTCCCCTAAGATCTACTTTCACAATCTCACCACCAAGATCCACCGAGTCTACCTTGTTGCCCAACATCAATTTCCCACCCCAACAGACAAAATCTGAGTCTTCCTTCTTCCAAGAAGCAGCCGCTACTGCAAAGCTTTTGGAAGCAGCAAGAGACAACCTTACGTCCCCAAACGGGGGACCAGGAAATCAACTTTTGGAAGATCAATTCACACTTGGGTCCTTCATGCCTACCAGAGTACACCCAACTCTCACTACCCCAGAACCAGTTCTATCACTGAGTGATCCTGTACCATGTCAGTTCCCCATAAAACTCCTCAGTAGGTCCATCACTAGATGTGAAGAGTCTCCTGTTTTTACATCATCTACCCACATTTCTTGTGCCTTAAAAACAAATCAGTCAAAACAGAATACAGAGTGCATCGTATCACATCTCTCAAAAATCAACACTGTCAAAATGGAGGAAGACTTGGAACTGTCAGCAGGTAAGCTGATGTCTGTGTTAGTCAATGTCCATGTGCCTTTATTCTGTTTATATGTCAACAAAATCATTATTTAAAATCTAATTTAAAATGTTTGTCATGAAATACTAACCAGAGTTATTAATATTTACTCTTCATAAAATATCTTTGATGCATTTAAAATACATAAACCAATTAAAAACAAGCATTTCTTTTATTTACATCCAGAGAGCTAATCAAATAAATAAATAAAACATTGAACAAAACCCTGGTATCAAAGAACGTTCATATTTCTTTCTTTGTAAACTTAAAAAAAAAAAAAAAAAACGATGACCGCTCGATAATTATCATTTAAAAACTGTGATTTTGAAATAGAACACTTCTTCTCCGCTCTCAGGCCACAGATCTATAAACTGTCAAAGTGGAATGCCTGTCTAATTATATTCACGGATGGGGTGTAGATGAAAATTTGCTAGCCCTACACATGCGGATTAGGGTCCTACTAGCCAGGTTAATAAGTGTTAGAAATAATTTTAAGTAAGCAGTGATGAGACAGTTATTATACTGTGGAAAAATGTGCTAGCAATTAACCAAAGCTTGGAGCATATTTACCTTTAACTGCCTTTTGAATGTTAGAAATTCTTAGAAATCTGGATGGTGGATGGGTTTTTGCAACAAATTTGGACTTGAGATAAAAATATATATATGAAACGGATTTAAAAAATAAATTTTCCCAACTTTACTTAATCTTCTCTTGCCTTATCCATGTTGTTTGTCTTTATTTAATTGTTTTATTTTTTAACTTGTCACCTCAAAGTTTCATCTGTTAAGAGAACTTAAGACACTTAAATGACACTACAGCAAACTATTGCTTTATTGGTTCAAATGGGGAAAAATAAGGACACTCTGTGTTTCTTGCTGGTCATTCTGACAGTTCAACATGGTTTGAACCACATAAATACTATTATGATGATAGTACATCAATATGTTAAGAAAAAGGTTTTGGCCGGAATAAATCACAACTCAATGTTGTTGTTTTTTTACGCTTGTGCGTGTTTTTCTGTGTTTGTGTCTTACAAAGACAGTGGAGATGAAATGTCCAGTGATAGCCTGAGTCTGGCTTTATTTGAAGAAGACTCCTCAGGCGAGGAAACACAGATCCAAGGACATTTAACAACAAAGAGACTGAAAGGAAAGCAGAGCTCTGCAAGTTGTTTTCAAGAAGACTCCTTTATTCCTGCAGAGCCTGAAAAAGAGAAGTATCTGCTTTCGGATAAGCCCGAACGACAGCCAGAACTACTCATGGTAACATACTGTTATATTTTTGATTTTTGAAATATTAGACCTTTTGATGGACTGCACTTGTTGTTGTTGGAGGAACAGCCTTCTCGTTTTCACTGAACATCATGGATTCAAAGTGCTATAGCCTTGCCACCTGTTGGTCTAAAATAAAATATTCCTTTCAAAAGCAAAGGTAAATGAATTTAAATAGTAAGAAAAGCACTATTTTGCTCAAAGCGTATGACTTAACCCTTTTTTTCATTTTTTTTAAATCACCTCAAAAAAGTCTTCCCTTCATTTCATAAAAGTTTTGTTTTTAGCTGCTTCTATAATCTGCTGGATAATATTTATGTCAATGAGGATTTTACATAATTTATCAGATATATTTATAGCTATGATGTTAAAGTCCCTCTCTAATATTTTTTGATCCATTTTAAAAGCATTCCCAATATCTTTTTAATGATAGAAAAAAACCCAAAAGACTAGCATTTTCTATTTATATACATTCACACCGCACAGAATTCACGCGGTAAAGGCGGACAGTTTCAATGTGAAGACACAGATGCAAATTGAGGCGATCTGAAGTCCAGCAGCGCAATTTGAGCAATGGGGGAGCCAGCCTCCCAATAGTTAGCGGAGCTCGCTCACTCGATATGCTGGCAGACAGAGAGCCGCTGCGGCGTGCGGGGACTGCCGACTCGGGCCTCCTGAACTTTGTGATATTTTTCTTATTTTCATTGAGACAGTAAAAAAAAAAAAGGTCCCTATATTTTATTTTTCCCGTTTTGGGTTAATGTGAGACATTGAGCAGTCAAACTCAGTCACAGAGACACAGACACACAGTGGAGTGGCTGTCATAGAAAACTCAACCCCCGGAGCAGGAGTGAACAGAATTAGCTCCCAGAATCTCAGAAAGATGTCATTAACCCAGACAAGTAGACGTGTAACCAATTTTTTTGTAGATCTCTTCACAATAAATAAGCCTGATTTCCCAACATCATTTGTGTCTTCCATACATTATAAGTGGGATATCCACAGACTCCGATCCATGTAGCCATCATGCTAAAAACATTAGTTGGTAGCTCCTCCCCCATGTGGCTGCGGCGTCAAGCTTAGGCAGGGACTGAGCAGTGAACATGCACCAAATTTGTTGCAGGAATCACGTTCATTGTGAAGGTACCATAAGACATCAGACATGAGTTGTGGGTGGAACTGTATAGAGTAAGCCTACCCCCTTCCCATAATTCATCTGTTTACATGCTCCTCCATTAGCTTACAGGCACCTTACATCCCCAACCTAACATCACAGGTGTAACAAAAATGCTGAACAATATTGGAGCAATCCAGTTGTACAGTTTTGAGCCAGATGCGAACTCAGACAAGAAAAAATAAGATTTTGTCCGTAAGTGGTAGCACCAGAATAGAGTGGAGCAAGAAACTTGTGACTCGCCGTAGTAACTTATACATCACAGTCACAAGCTTCTTCCAATGACATTTTCACATCTGCTCCTGATTCACAAAGATTTGTGTAAAGAAATACTCAGAAATGCATTTTTAAGCTTATTTTTTTATACATGTCCTCCATAATACGAAAATGCCACAAGAACATGCTAAAAACACAATTTCATCTGAGTTGGTCTTGAAAGCCACAAAAGAAGGAGTGGATTAAAACTGAGCTCTCTGAATGGCGTCAAATGACTTATTAGACCTTTAATCTAGTAAATCCTATGTAGTATGACAGAGGAATGAAAACATGAAAGAGTGGGGAGGATTATATCAAAAAAGCTGGAACAAAATGATAGTCATGATATTAAAGATGGTTGAAGCCCTTTTGATCTTCTTCATTCTTTACATCGATCTTTATCTCTTCCTCTTTGTACCTTCTGCTTTGCATTGTCAGGCAGTTGTTAACTAATTCATCAGCCATCAAATGCAAATCCGTTGGTCTTAACAAAGACACTTTTCCCCTTGTAGCATAGCGTCATTGTCTTTGGTCTCTTGCCATTGCTTTCTTTATTTTTTGCCTCGTCTTTCTCTTGTCTCTATCCATTCCTACGCCTTCCTCCTTTGGAGCAGCTCTATTCCCAAATGTTGTTCTCTCCCATATTCTCCAGGCTTATCTGCTCCATCCACAAGTTTATGCATTAAATCTAAACTAAACTGTTTTTTTTTCACTTCACTCCTGTCTCACTGAATGACACTTGCATGGGAGGAATAACTTGCACAACACACCATTGTAATGGGCTCTTAGTCGCTCCAAGGGTTAATTATAAATCAATTAATGAAGTGGAACAAAGAAAACATAGGCAAAGGGGAACAATCTCCTGTCACAGACACAGTTTTTTCAGCATGCGTTTACACACAGACATTGAAAAATGCATATTTGATACAATGTAGTGTATTAAACATTCATTCTTTTTCATTTAAATGAAAAAAAAAATATGGTAAACATTTCTGCCACCTATCTATTTTTCTGCTAGAATTTAATCCACTTCCACATTCTGTTTATGAAATCCCTATATTACTCGTGTTCTTACACGCCCTGATCACTTCCCTGCATTATCTATTTCCTCTTTTCCTTGTTCTGCCCTCCTGCTGTCTTTTATTGTGAAGCATTTGCACATTTGTTTTTGTATGTTTATACCATCCTAACATGACCTGCTTTCTGACTGTCTTAATTTTTCATCTCACCAGTCTTCCTTCCACTCCTCCTTCTCCTCCGTCCTTCCATCTGTTTCCATATCCCCTCAGGTGATGCAGAGCCAGAGTGTTGGGACTGGATCAGAGCACTTCTGTGATCTGAATGGGTTTTCGCCTTTAGGTTTGGATGTGGATACTTGTCACACCCATTCACCAGAGCATGCCTTCTGCGGCAGGCAGTCTTCACTGCATGACTTGAACCCAACAGGTTGGTTACAGAGGAAAAAACCTTTTGGTATGTGTTGTTGTGTGCTTGAATATTTATTTTCCGGTTTCAATACCTTTTGTCCGTTTGGATCATGTTTTCCCAAAAGCTTTATCGAAAAAAAACGCCACCGCTGTTTTTGAGCTTTAGGGAATTGGATTTTGAAGATTACTTCTGTGTCCAACCTAGACCTGACAATACTTTCCAATTTCCAGGCGCTATTCATATCATGAAGACCTCATAATAGGATTTTGAACAAATATGTAAAAATATAAAGTGAACAAGAGACTTGAAAATGAGTTTAAACCCTAAGGAGTCCTGTTTGCTTGGCGAAAAATGAGAAATGTGTGACAACACAATGTACTTTTTCATGGGTCTAAAGGGGCTTTGTGTCTCCCTGAACATGCGTTTGAATCTTCATACATATGTATTTGTATTACGTTCCCTAATTTTATTTACAACAGATAAACAAAGACCAATTTTTTATTGCTACTTTGGACAATCAGCACAGCTTTTATCCTGGATTACTTTAATCAAAACAGTCATAAACAGCACAATACAATAAGTTATGTTGGAGCTAATTCATTAGATTTAATACAAAGAAGAAGTAATGAATATTTTTAAAAAGTTTGAAAATGTTTTTCATTTCACATTTTTTGGTCAATATTCTGGTTCAACAATAACCAACATAAAAAAGATAAAATCACTGCTGTTTTTGATCATTTAGGAGCAAAACCTGAAAATGTTCTCCACAGTTTTCTATTCTCAAAGTTCTTCAATATTTGACGTTCTAAGCATTACATATTGGTGGAGAGCCCGCATGAAAAAAGTTTTTTTTTTTTTTCGCAGCAGAATCAGCTGATTCACATTGATTACCGGTACATGCCCTTTCAGCAGCGCAAGGCTGTGTTTCTTCAGAATAAGATGGAGTTTTATTAATTGCGTCAAATGTTGAAGAGTTGTTTAGAAGATGTGTTTACTTCTGGTGGCAGTACTGCGTCTCTTTGTTTTAGTTCGTAAACTTGAAATCCTACATTAGTTTGCATTTTAGAGCAAAAATACATCGTCCCCAGATAATATTTTGATCATATTTTACTACAATTTAAAACATTTAGTAAAGATCGCAAATTAGCAATCTTGGACGTCCCAAATATCCGTACTCGAATTTTTGGGAGCAGATCGCAAATACCCGAGCACCCAGATACTCGTTACAGCCGTAATACATACACATGTGTACACACATACATATATCTATTTATATACATACACATGTAAATGCCATCAAATCTACTCTTAGAAATAAAAATACAAATTTGCTTTTATACATACACATTTCAGCTTGAAAAGCATCTCAACATTCATGTTTTGCAGTTTTGACTTGCTCCCATTTTCCTTCTTCCACTGTGCAGTTTTACATGTATGTTAAGAATGCACATTTTTAAAATAGTTCTGATAATTGCAAAAAACTGTTTGTTTTTTAAGAGCAAAATATATTGAAAAGTATTTTTATTTTTCTTTATCATTTACAGTATAACCATTTATGTAAAGCACTTTGAATTGTCTCTGTACATGAAATGTGCTTTACAAATAAACTTGCCTTGCCTTGCCTATAACCATTAATACATATCCTGTTTGCTTGTCAAGGCTGATGTACATCTATGCCATAAATCCAACTCGGCCTGACCTCCTGGTTCTTAATGCAGCTTGTTCTCCTGTCTAAAGCTACTGAATATGTGCATTTTTAAACAGTAGTTCTTATTCTTGAATTTGTAAACATTTTTTAATCGTTGTTTTTCTTTTGCTCTAAAAGGCTCATCAGCGTTTTCCTTCATCCACCATTAAAGAGCGCCTTTTGATTGTTCTCGTGCCCGTGTTAAGTGAATGAGGTTGACAGTGAAATGGCTCCTACAAGGGCACTCCTACCCTGCTTCATGCAGCCAGAGGCTTGTCAAACGCTGCACCGTCTCTTCCACCATTGTTAAAGCTTCACAGATAATGAGAGAGAAAGGTTACAGATGAGAAATATCACCTTGACAACACTTCACACTCATTTTTGTTCCTCCATCATTCTCCTCTGTTTTTATCCTATGTCAAAGCAAGAGTGACATTCAGCAAGATCGTCAGTCTGTATACGCCATACCTCTTTACTGCTTTTTCTTGTACTCTTTAATGCTAATGAGAATACTGTCAAAAAACATATAGAAAGACATGTCTAACTGTAATTTTAGATGTGATAATTTAAGAAATAAATATGGTAAAAACCCTATTTTGAATCATCTGACACTGTACTGAAAAAGAAAAGTAATTATTTCTTTGCAGCTGTAAGAACTAGCTTACACAATTTCTTAATACGTCTTTAGATGCTGTTAAATTATTTAAAATAATAAGGCAGTTAATAAAATGGTTAATAAATGTTCCAAAATTAATTTATATAAATCTGAACATTATAATGCTAATATATGCTGTCTAAATTAAGTGTCATGAATAAAATATTATTTTTCTGAAGTAAAATGTGACATTTTCTGACCTACGTCCCTCTAATTCATATGAGGAGTTTCTTTTTAGGTAGCAGCCTCATGCCAAACTGTACTTTAAAGACACACAGTGCTGCGATTTGACAAGGCCAAACAAATCGGATGGTTCCTCAATGTATTTGAGTAAAACTAGCAGCACATTGACATTATTTGATCAGTGCCCTTTAGAATGCATTATTTATCAGAATGTTTCAACAGATTTTTATACGGAGAAACCTCGCTCTCCAATGACATCGCTTATATATTAATTGTTTTTCCATATCAATCTTTCTATATGTCAAAAGGCTTGTGTTGCGGTAACCACAATTAGTATGAAAGCCACAAAAAGTATGTTAATCTGGTGCTCTAAAAGGACACTGCAGTTGATCTGCAGCTCACACTAGAATGCAAAAAGACAGTTCCCTTGAACGTGGTGCTGTGGTGTGAAAAACAGCTCTGAGTGTGAACTCTGTCGCATAAATTCAGTCTCCTTGGACTGCATTTATAAACGGCACTCTGCTTGATCTTTGCCACAATAGTAAAGTTTTCTGTAAAATACATAAAAATGAGCTATGTGATTGTGTGGATATTTACATTGACTGACTTAACACTTTTTCATTCATATTAACACCTTTTGGGTTTCTAATAAAATAAAATAGACTATGGCGCTCCAACTTCTTTTGTGAGGACCATCTGGTAAAAGTCTTTGTAGGAAACCAATTCAATCACTTTTACAGATCTTATTCCCTATACTGTCAATAAAATAGATCACATGAGTCCTGTAAATGTGAATGATAAAAAGGGGCTTTGATTCTCAGTAACTTTATTTCGCTGGTCTCTAGTGGTTTATTTTCATTTTAAATGAGACTTTAAGGTCCCACTGCAACTATATATTTTTTTGTCGTGAAATCGTTCCTTATGATCTTTTAATTATAACGTTTTTAACCAAAATAGGAAAGCGTTCATTGTTTTTTAAGACATATTTTATGCTCAGCGGCAGTAATTTTGGGTGGGACTATTGACTCAGAGCAATGCAGTTTTAATCATACATTACTTTATATAGGTCCTCTGTAATGAGAAATATGCTAATTAAAAACACAAAAAAGACTATTTTCATTGGAGTGGGTCTTTAAGGATTGGTTGAAAAGTTTAAAGATATGTAAAGAAGAGCAGAGATTGGCTGTGAAAGATTGACACGATCCTATTGGCCAAGAGGAATGAGGATGATTGTGAGTAAAGGTGGATTTAACTGGCTGGGAAATTACAATTGACAGGACTTGGCAGTGTAAAGCCTGCAGATGTGAATGTGTGGACTTAACTAATATTCTTGTTGAAATTATACCAACAATATCCAGAAAAAAAAAATGGTTTCACTTCATTAGTTTTTTTCCATAAACGGGCAAGTTCCAAAGGATGCAGTGTTCAGGACCTAGGCTTTTAGATGATGTTTGTTCATGCAAAAGTTGAGAGAATGACCAGCAGAGCACCAGTACAGCCTGCATTTAAATACACTGTTCATTTTTTTCACTTAATCTTTTATACTCATCATTTTCTTGTACAGTTTCAGCAATATAGGAACACCCAACAAGCATTGTTCACACCTCAAACTAAATCAGATCAAACTTGATTTAAAAAGTACTTCTCATACTGCAGTAATGCTTTGGAAAGTGCTTTCCATACTTAAAGCAATGAAAAATAAAATTATAAATTACACAGAATGTCCTCAACTCTCCCCATCTTCTGAACCTAACATAAAGAAACTTAAAATGACATGAAAAAAGCCAAAACATACATACAAATAGAAACTTGTTCCATTCTCATCCTCACACATTCTAATACAAATTGGGGTTGCTGCTCACTTCATACACTCTTCTGCTAAAGTTATTTGATTTTACACAAAGCAAAGGATACATCCAGTAAGATAAATCAAATATGCTTTTATTATTATGGTTCAGTGAATCTACAAGCATATTTGCGTTATGTGTGCATATCTCAAATTGTTTTCACTGCATGCATCCCTCCTTCCAGGCTGCTTGGTTTGACAGATCAGGTGGTTGAGAGGCACTAAGTGGAGGTTTTGTGGCAGCTTAAAGACAGAGCCAGACGCAGAGGAGGAGGGGGAGAGAAGGAGGGCTGAAGGGGATAAAATAAGATTGAAAGACTGAAAGATTTAACACTGGAGCTGAAACTGGTTAGACAGCGAGCAGCATGAGGAATCAGTGTGCTGCAGACACACATGTAATGATCCACACCATCATAGCTGCTCAGCAGGAGCCTTGATGTGATTTACAGTGAGCACGTGGGGATGGATGTTCAATCTGATTCAATTTGATGTGGCTCGCAGTGGAGTGGGATGAGACGCCACTCGTTCCATTGACCGTTGAGACCAATTCTGTATCTCTCACCCTTTTTCTTTGATTTCAAAGCTGCCACCCGTCTCCCTTTTGCCTTCTTCTCTGCATCTTCTCTTATCTCCTTCTTACATGCACACCTTCTGTATGGGTTTTTATAAAAATGTCTGTCCTTACTATGTCCATCACTGCATGCTTACTGCATTACTTAGCAACACTGCTGATCAAAATTGGACACTTCACTAATCAAAACAAAAAAATGCTGTAAATTTTCTGTTAAAGGAAAAACACAAACATTGTTGAACATTATTAACCTAGTCAAAAAAAAAAAAAAAAAAAAAAAACCCTCCGTTCCTTGGCTTTTTATCCTGTGTAAAAACATTGTGAATTTAGGATTTCGTATCATCTATCCATCCTTTCTCTTAACCTGCTTAATCCCTTCAGGGTCATGGGGTTGCTGGAGCCTATCCCGTTACTGTTGGGTAACAGTGGGATACACCCAGGACAGGTTGTCAGTGTGTTGAGGGGCCACACAACCACACTCACACTCATTCACACTTAGGTTGTGTCCGAATCCCCCCTAATCACTATATAGTGCATCCACCATTTTCTAGTGCTGACCGAATTGACTAATTCCAAATCGATTGCACTAGAAATTTCCCAGAAGCCTTTGCAAAAAACTAGCGTAAATCGATGCTCACTAGATTAGTGGATTGCATTGCGGCCTAACAATTTCAAACAAAAAAATGTGTTTAAATGCAATATTTGAATAAACCATCCACATTTTCACTATCAGAACACAGTGGAGTTATAAATAAATGCAGTGAAATGTTCGTTTTTATTCGATTTTCACTTTGTGAATTTGGTGATGTCAAATGCACTGTTCAGAAAAACGAAAGTAGTGAGCATGGTGTCTGAATTACCTTTAAAATCCAGCGCACTATTTAGGGGTTGGGGCGGGGGGGGATTCGGACACAACCATAATGACAATTCAGAGTAACCATTTAACCTATGATACATAGAAAAAAACAAACAAACAAAAAAAACCATAAAACCCCCACAAATAAAAGAAAACAATTGGGATTTGGCCCAGAGTTTTCTCACCGTGAGGTGAGAGTGCTAACCATAACACCGCTATCCAGCCTACTTTCAAATCATGCTGTATTTTATTATTTATCATTTATTTGTATTCTGAGGTCTGCCTGTCCAGCTCTAAAAATCAAATTACATTCTGTGACAGTAAAACAAAAGGTTTATCACAGTTTTTTAGTGTCAGCTGGAAATCATCCCATTTGTAAAGAGCATAGAAGCACAACTGATGCTTGTCAAATTCAATGAAATAATCCACATGACATGTTGTAGAACATTAACTGGGCAGATGACAAAAAACTAG
>NC_050524.1:27749834-27753204 GCF_002922805.2 Oryzias melastigma | reverse complement strand
ACTTAAGTTTGCCATTTTTTGGTCAATTGAATACATCAGTAACTTGAATTAATATATACACCTTAATTTTTTATTTATTGTATCTCATTTATCTTTTTTCTTTCTTCAGGATCTGTGACTGACTTTTCCAACAAGTCACCACCTGTTCCTGCTGGAGCTGTAATCACAACCCCAGGACCTCCTTCAGTACCAACCCGTTCGTCTTCTCAGGCAGCAAGGGAGATCATGGAGATCAGTAACATGGACCCAGAGGGGTGTGAGGATCCAGATGTAGATGCTGACACGGTTGCACACATTCTACAGAGTCTGGAGCAGGAACTAGAAGCTACAGCAAAGGGTGCAGCAAACAGCTCACACTCTGTTCTGTGACCTTTAATCAGCATATTACATTGATCCTCATTAATTTCAACCTCCAAACAGGCACTTATGCTTTGTTATTGGATATGGGAAACAGTGGAGGTCAAAATCAGGATTCAAAGCCCTGCTTCATTTGGTGAGTACTGTGCAGACACATCCATTACCACAGCAGCAGGCAAAAGCACTAAATCTCCATTGTGCACAATCCATATCAAGATACAAGAACAGTTTTTTTTTTTTTTAAGAAAACTGATAACATTTATGTCTTTAATCTAGGTGTGTTTCAGAGTTGAAATAATCATGTTGAAGTAGCTTTTTATTTGAATGTTTGAAAGCAGCATTGGGAGCTGTGATAACAGCCATTCGAAAATGATAAAGATTCAGATAAAAGATGACAAAAAAACTCACGTCTGCCTTTAGTTTGATGCTGCGTTCTCACCGGTTTGCCAAATCAAAGTGTCAAATTTGTATCTGCTGCCTCTTTTTACACGTGTGTTTAATTCACTGCTGGACATTTGTCCAAAAATGTGTTGATGAACCTGTTGTTCCCACTGCATTTTAGAAGAGGCTACTATCAAAAAAAAATTAGCCTCATAGCTAAATAGTTGAATTGACAGTTTATCTCATATACAGTCAATGCTTGGAAGATACGGATGATGTCGAGAGTTCAGGTTTATTTATTTTGAAGAGTTCTACGATAGTATTGGTAACCATGTCTTCATGTCTCTAGTACGAGGAGGTTCATCATCCACTGCAGAAGCTGTGTCTGGATGATAGCTGCTTTCAGTGGTACTTCCATCACTCTGTGACCCAGTTGCTGTACCACAACAGTCTGATGACTTTTTAATTACTGTCTTGATACAAATAAGACAATATCTTAAAGTGCTGGAGGAGAACAAACAGCAACAATCAGCTTCTCCTCAGTTTTGGTTTCGGACTCCACATGCTGTTTGCATCATTAGCATGTCATGGGCCAAAGCTGGGTGCCTGATTGGTTAACAAGTCACAAATTCTTCACTAAAGTTCAAATATTTGAAGCATCGTGCCGCAACACCCGAGACTCGCTGCCGCTAGACTGCTGTGCTGCACCTGATGCTCAGTGTGGAACATTTGGAAATCTGCACTTTTAAATTGGTTTTATGGTATTTATGTAAAAAAACATCTTTGGAGTGTATAAACATTTTTGTCCCAGTTTCATAACCTTATGGGTAAATATATTTTCTCCATCTAAATGTGTAGACTAAATACTACCAGTTGTCTTGCTTCACAATCATTCAGTTTACAGAACAACATACATCTTAATCCCATTTTTGAAATCCTTCTCCCTGTGAAATACTTAAAGTGTTTACCATGTTGGTTATTGACTTAAAATACGAGTTTATTGTGTTTATACTATAAGGAATGAGTATGTTGCTCTATATCAAATTCTGTGTGGGTGTGTGTTCATTGCTCATCTTCTCTGTATGTTCATATATGTTATCTCTGCCAGAGGCGATGAAATGTAAGGCGTATTTTGTGGATAAAATAGAAGTGCAGTAACCAAATTAAAAGATACTGCTCAGATTACACTTCCAAAAATGGAAAACATCCACACTTGCACGCAAGCAGATACAACTAATAATCCCACTCTAAATCAAATAAAAGTAGTAATATTTAGTATTTATATTGTTCGTTTAAATCTTTAAACTTTCTTTTGTCACGCATTTACAAGCTGTTGGTTCTTTATACTTTAGTGAATAAAGATATCTAGTCTAATCTGCAGGGGGAACTGTGCTGAGGGTATCTATGCAGCTTTAAATGGTTTCTCGTTTCTTTTTTCGTTGTTGTTTAAATCGTAACTTTGTAGATTTCGGCTAGACTGTACGCGTTCAGGTCGATTATCTGAACATGTGGCCATGCTTTTCCATAAAGCTTAAATAACCTCAATTATCCAAACAAAACAGTAGATGCTTGATAACAGTGCAATATTTTAAATATGATGCTTTAATAGAGCGGCCAGGCCACCACAGCAGCTGTGTGGGAAATATACACAGATGTTTCTCTGACAATAGTATCACCATCTTTAGGTGGTGCAGATGGTATTGATATGTTTTCTGTCTTTATGGAGGACAAAAACATCTTGTCAGAAGGTGTTTGTGCTTCTGCATATATACAAAATAAAGGGGAAAATGAAAACCTTAGTATCGTGAATGATTATTTTTTATTCTTTAGGAAGGTATTTGATGTTGCACGTGTTAAATTATCTGCCTTTAATCTGTAGATTGTCTCTTGCAGGGGTGGGGTCAGTGAAGAAGAAAAGAAGAATGAAGAGGCTGCAAATAGAGACAGAGAGAGTGTCCTCCTGCTACCATGAGTAATGCTCGCACTCATAAAAGTCATGCAAGACAAAGCCATAAGTAAAGTCACATTATAGGGTTGAATTGTGTTTATCCAGAGCAAATGCCTTTCTATATTAAAACATAATCTGTCAACAAACGGTTGTTGTGCAGACAAACGAACATATAAATGTAAGAATTTGAAAGAAAAAAAAGCTGAAAAGCATAAAAGCTGTATTGATTCATGATTTGTCTCCTTTAATGTGCATGGCTGCTCTCCGTGCTTTGTGTTTATATTAGTCATATAGGAGCAGAAGCTGTGAGATGCAAGCCGGTGGATGAATTAGATGAAAGTATAAAACAGTGGGACAGGAAGAGGCTGAGGAAGGGAGGGGGAAGACAAATAGTGAATTTGCCCTTTTTCTCAGCCGGATTCTGCTCGAATCCCCTTAATGGAGTGTATGTGTAGTCTCTGAGACACGACTTTAAGGGCAGGCGATCAGGGGCAGCTGGCTGTGGTGCCAATTTTACCTACGGGGGGTTAGGAAAAACATTTTTCTCGGTCGATGCCGGTTTGTTTCTTAATAAGGTTTGGGTGTCACCAGATCAGGTCAGACTATCTCGACATGCATGCACTCATAGGAGGCTCCCGTCGGTGATAAATTACGGTTGGAAGGCGGGGAAAGACCCTATAGTCG
>NC_050524.1:27737895-27749750 GCF_002922805.2 Oryzias melastigma | reverse complement strand
CTACTGAAGGCCTAGGTGTGAAATGCACGGCCCGCCACTGGAGGAAGAGAAACACCAGGTCCTGCATCTGGCTCGTTTGTTGCGTCGGTGTTGGTGCATTTTTTTTTTCTTCAGTTAGTGTGTGTTTTTCATTATTTCCAACAGTCAATTCTAATCTATTATGACCACCAACTGGAATCACAACCCAACATCCGTCTCTTTATATCCAACTGATATGTATTTGACGATTAAACAAGTCAAACAGGTAGACATTCAAGCTCAAAAATAAACTCATAACAAAAACTGGAGTTCGATCCAGCTTTACAAATTCTTAATTTCCAATGACCAGTGGAGGAAGAGTCCAGGCTAATGTCCCGGTGTTTTGTGTGAGATTTCCCACCGCATTGGTAGGAGGAGGTACTTGGTCAGGTTGGGCTCCACTTAGCTTACCATCAATATATGAAAGGAAGAGAAGTCCCCTGGTGGAAAAAACACGGGTGGTATGAACGAGACCAAATATGAATACAATCATTATCTTCTTTTTTAAAGAAATCCTTGAATTACTTTTCCAAAATCATGATGCCAGAATTTTTTCCCATATCCTTATGGGAAGTCATCAGCAATCAGATTAATCTTAAATACAAACTAATCAACATTTCTATCAGAACAAACTTTCCATTAATCCTTAAATACATGATTAAGGTTTATTACAATAAGAATCCATTATAAATAAAAGTTTTTCACCATTTTAAAGCGTTTTTTTGTTGAATATAATCACTAACAGACTTATTGACATCATTGATGTCAAACTGAAACAAACAGTGTCACTCACCAGTTAACATTTTTGGTTAACCGCGACATCTTGATTTTTACAGTAGAAGATATAGCACACTCGGTCATTCATTTGTTAGAAACAAAACCCTGGGAGTTGATGGTGAAGTGTCATGTTATTAAATGGATATCGTGAGTGTGTGAGGGGCTGTATAGTTCAAATAAAAGGTGTGGGTTACATCTGCGAAACAGCTTTGGGTTATAGTTTTTGAGTTGTATTGGTGTGTTGAGTGTCAGTGCATATGACCACCCCCATAACTCACTGACTGGAGGGATATAAGGGCCTTTTAGTTGTCCAAACGTTAATCGCTAAAAGTCGACAGCAAAATCCCTGAAATCCACCAGCAATTACCACAAGACTGATTGATAGCACCGAGACAAAGTGAAACATATATAGAGGGAAGGAGAGACGAGATGAAAAGGTAGATCATTGTTACTGTGTCCTTCACTGAGTTTATCACTTAATGTTTAGGAGGGAAAACTAACACAGACATAAATCTGATGGATCTCGAGCCACTGGCCTATAAGCTTAAACAACTCAAGAACCCTACCTCTTATCTACCCTCTTCATACAGCTGAGCACACACATGCATGAAGACAGGAAAACACCAGAGAACTGATATTCATTAGATTCAGCCTTGTGTATTGTTGATGTTGTCAAAGAAGTAAATCTGTATATATTGACCTTTTAACTGCACTAAATCAGTTGAGTATTCACTTGTACTGGAGTTCAGATTTTATGCTCTGCAAGAGCTCAGTCCTATCCAGTGTGGATGTGTTTTTATTGATTGTCTTTTTTTTAGTTTTCAATCATGTATCTAAATACACATCAAGTGACACTGGTGGCAAATGAAATACTCTCATCCTGCTAACAAAATAAACTAACATTAGACAATTTTTTTGGCAAAGGTTCACAGATGTATGTTTTCTTTTCTGGATATATGTCCAAAACATAATAGAAAATACATTTTAATTGTGCTTTTATTGAGGTATTAGTCTAAAGATTTTATTTTGTTTGTTAACATTCACTATATAAAGACATACAAAGGGAACTAACCAGAAATTCACTTAGCAATAATTCTAGCATTAATGAAATGAACGATTTCAAAAGTGTTTGAATATCTTATTCTTTTTTCAGGTTTTGCTTCACTCTTCATATGTTTCTTGAGTATTTCTTTAGGTTGGGTACTGAAACCATTAAAAAAAAAAAAAAAACTACATTTTTACATTGTTTCTATCTCAATTTTCATCACAAATGTGTTTATTTTACTGCTGTTTCTGACATAGAATTTGGCCTTTTAATACTTTATTTAGTCAAAAGTGTGATATTTAACAGAATTCATCCATCAATTTTGGATTGCTTTGCAGGGTCTTGGGGGTTGCTGGAGCCTATTCCAGCCACCTGAAGGCAAAGGCAGGGCGGACTCTAGACATGACAAAATAATTCATGTCATGCAGTTAAATCTATAAAAATATGGACAAGGGTTTGACATTTACCTCTGCATAAATCCGTGTTTGGTGCGCACCGTGAATGTGTCTCCATTTCCATGCTGTGCTTTAACTCAGTTCTGAGGCTGAATAACGTTCAAGGTTACAGCCTTAATATTGCATAAATGACTCCACACACTTGAGACAGACGCTGTGAGAGCCTGAAAGTTCATTCAGTTGAACGGGGAACGTAGAAATCAACTGTATAAAACTAAACTAAAACAAGACTTTTAAAATATAGTTGTAGTAAATTTAGGTAGTAGGAATATATGCATGTACTTGTCTACTTTCCTCTCTTTTTCTCTGCATCGCTTTTCTCTATAGCACCTCTAATACCCTCTTTCCTCCCCTTCATACTCCTGCTCTGATTCTCATCTCCACAGCTACTCCTGTGTGCAATATGCTTCTCCCTTCTTAAATAGCTGCTCCTCCTTTACTCTGTTGCATTTTTCCCTTTATTCCTTCCATACATTCTCCTTCCCCTCCAGTCCGGTGGCAGACTCGGGGTGCTCAGGTTTAGCCACCGGTACCCATCGACAGATCGATACATCACTGTAATTGATTCTGTCGGGTCTCGTGGTGTTTAATGAGAGTCCCACCTTCTCATATCCTCTCTATCACACATGGGTGTTGGTGCAGTCCAGCTTAATGGCTAATGGAGGCATCCATGTGCAGCAGGAAGAGCTGGAGGATGATACAGGTGGTGGTGGTGGGGGGCATCTGTGTGTGGGTGTGTGAGCTGTTGGAGCTAAAGGTCCTGAGGGTTAATCAGAGCAGTTCTCAAGGTGATGGAGTGGTCTACCTGGTTAATTAGGACAAGTATTGCTACACTGATGTGCAACATGTGTCCTTGAAGTAAGATGTACATGTGACTCGCAGCATGTTTGTTTATTTGTGTGTTTGTTTACAGTATGGAGCACTTGAGTAATGCAGTTGCAGTTTGCCAAGGGGCACACGTTTTGGGTGATTCTTCATCGCACTAAATAAATATCTAATTGGAATCAGGCACATCTAAAAAAAAATGAAAAAAATTAAGCCTTAATTAATTTATTTAACTGCTTCCTACTAGCTTTAGAGTTTATATCACACCACAGGATAATGCTAGGATTATACCATACCAGACTAAAATGTGAAATTCATTTAAAAATAGTTTAATGTTGATATTATCTATTTATTTTTTTGTTTGAAAGACCCACTCCATCAAAATCTTCTTTTTTGTGTTTTTAACATGTTTCTTATAATAGAGGACCTATATTACATAAATTATGATTAAAATTGTGTTTCTGGGTATTTCTCAATTCAAATTGCATTGGATCAGAAAACCAGATGCTAGAAAAAGCTGGGGCTAATGACACAAATACTGCCTGGGCGTGCCAAAGTCTCTCGTTCCCCTCCTCTCCTTCGCCCCCTTGTGTGCATTTATTTTCCTCGTCTGAGCTGGCCTGTGGGTTAAAACTGTACAGCTGGATTGGTCTAATATTGCTCACTATTATTTTTTGAGCCGCTAATGCTAGCTTGGGGCTACAAGCTTGCGAACACACAGAGAGAGTTCCCAGCGAGGGTCGCTCCAAGGCAACAGTCCAGAATTGTATATCCAATGATCCACTGCCACTGGGCATAAAAGTTGTCTTTAAAACAACAACAACTTTTTGATTTTGGCTAAAATCTGCACAGTCATAATTAAAAGACAACTGGGAGTGGTTTTTGCAAAAGAAAAAAAAACTTTGGAGTGGAACTTAAAATACCTACTCCGATGAGAATTGTGTTTTTGGTGTTTTAAACATGTTCTTATAGCATTTTTCTCATGAACTTAAATTCCATTTCTGAGTATTTCTTTATTCAAATTGCTGTCAATCAGATGAAAAAAGGCCATTTGAAAAAGGTTGTGATGTGGGACTTACAACGGCAAGCCACAAGCTCCAGGCTCCGCTCCACATTTTGATGTATCTACTTATAGATGACTTTGCCTGGGTATGTCTTTGTAGGGATTGTGAGGGATGATGGGAAATAGGGCAAGGCTTACCCAACAGTAACAGTCCCTCCCACAACTCAGATGTGGATTTCTAAAGGACTGCTGCCGCTCTGCAGAAACTGTGTCTTAAAAAAATGCCATAGATTTTTTTGATTTTGTCTAAAAACAGCATAATCATGATTAAATGACCACCTGGAATGCTTTTACAACAGATCAAAAGATGATCAGATTGGAACTTTAAGAAAATGATGCGGAGTGACTCATTTTAACATTTAATAGACATAGCTGAGAATATAATGTGTTCACATGCATTTTTGTTTCAAGCACTTGGTAAATCAAATCAAACTTCATTAATATAAAAGTGCTTCTCATACTTTCACTGCTCAGAGCCCTTTACAACTAAAAACAAAGACACAAGTTAAAATGAAAACCCAACTGGCCCTCTACCCTCTCCCTCCCTGCCATTTGCACATACATCCCGACCCCCACAAACAATGAATACTTATAAATCTTAACTTCTAAAAGAAACTTCAGCTAATGCTAATCAAGTTTTATATAACTGCTACAGTGCTAAAATGGGAAGCTTTGTAAAACTATTAAACAAGGCAAATGCTAACTAACCCACACAGCAGATTTAGTGAGCTGTGTACAAAAAATGCACCAGAAAACCATTGCAATAAAAAAAGCAGAAGCTAAATACATTTTTCAGCTGAAACTGTGCAGAAGGCTAACAAGAAGAGTAAGTGGTTATGATATGTATGTCAACTCATTTTGCTCTTTTCTTCAGTTGTTTTTTAAATGTATTTTAAGGATTTGATTGATATTATCTAATGTCTAACGCCTATGAAATTTTGTAAAACACATTTTTTTCATTACATTCCCTTTTGTATTAAGACATTCAGTTTTACATACTTTTTGCTCCCTCTGACTTAAACTGAGTGACTGACTCTTCTCTTGCCTCCTGCTGTTTTGTCTCCTGATTGTTTATGGCTTTTATGAGTGTGTTGTCTTCTTCCCACTGGAGTGGCCAACACTGCCATATTAGCATGAGACTTCCAGGGAGATGATTGATGACTTGTTTGCTTCTGTTATCATATCAATTTTTCCCATCCTAATAATTAAGCATATACTTGTTGTATTGATGGGCCCTACCCATGAGATACTGCTCAGACAGTTTTGCTGATGTCACATGAATCGAGGCTCCACCATAATTTGATGAATGCATTTTAGCTGTCTTTTTGATGGGAGTGATGTGATTAGTTTTTAAAATGCAAACATGCGAAGCATATAAACAGAGCTTCGACTAACGGGATTTCCCTTTGTTGATGTTTGCATTATTTAAGATGTAGGCCTTTTCATGAAACTTTGTTCTCACAAGCATTTTTATGATTTTGATTGTTCTACATATAAACATATTTGTCTACATCCATCCATTTTCCAAACTAACTTAATCTCTTTCAGGGTCATGGGGTTTCTGTAGCCTATCCCAGCTGCCGTTGTCTGACCGTATATGAGAACAAGGCTGAGTGAACATGATGTCACCCATTGAAAATGGCTTGAGTCTGGCTACAGTGAATGGATGTAAATTCAGTTGTCTAGCCAGGTGTCGTCAGTAAGTAGTGATCGGTCCAACTTGGTCGGAGTCATCGTTTCCAAGGCAACTATTCTCGCCAATCAGGAATGAGCTTGTCTTACACCTTGGTGTGTACATTTTTTTTTCTCAATATCTGACCCATCCCCTGGGGGAGTAGTGAGCTGCAGACACAGCCGCACTCAGGAACCATTTGGTGGTTTAACTCCCTAATATCCAACCCCTTAATGGAGTGAGGCAGGCACTGAGTTCCGTTTTTAGAGTCTTTGACTCGACTGTGGATTTGAACTGATGACTTTCCAATCTTAGGGCGTACACTCCTGCACAAGTCCAGTGAGCTAGTTTTGCTTAGTTATAGTCTTAGTAATTCTTGGAAATGCAGAAAGTATGATGCTTTATTTAATGCTTAATAATACAGTAACAAACATCTATTTTGGGGCCCTTTTTGTAATATGTTACATGGTAGCTGTAAATTAAAGCTCACAGTTGCTGGAAAATCCTCCAAATTTAACTGTTGAAAAACAAAGTTGCTGAGCCAGAATAGCTTTAGGGTGCTCACACTTTGGGGAAAAATGTACTTGAGATGCAAGTTTATCTACAATACAAACTCATTGTAATTACTGAAGTCAAACACAACCAAAGACAGAGTTGTTGCTGAATGCAAAACAAAAGAGAGCCTATATAATTCACATTAGCTGCTGCATTCTAATGTGGGACAGCTGTGAGTGGAATCCAGTATGTGTGTGTGTATCGTTTGCACACACTCACATATGCACTGTTTAGACAGGCTAAACACACTTAAGGCTAAGCAGTAAGTAAGTAAGTTTCCCAGCCGCTGTCATTAAAGCTCCACATAAAAGCTTAAGCTGCTCTTATCCTTTCAAGGAAGAAAGGGAGAATGTCAGCACATAATTAAATTAGATGAAAGGAGGGGAATTAGAGACTTCTTCCTCTTTAAACATAAACGACTTAATCAGAACCTTGGGCAAAATAACAGACAGACGGCTACATGATCATGGGCAGGATAAACATCACTTTCCTTGCTTTATCTGTTTGGATGTATCACTTTTCTGCATCTCGTCATCGTCTTTTTTACCTGCTGTACATCTCCTGCTGTCTGCTCCCTGACTCCTTTGAATCTGGCTTCCTTTGTTGTTCCTGCAAAATATGCACAAGTTTCAGTCAACCTTGTATATTCTGAGTCATATTTCTTCCAACTTTTTCTTAGCTTCATATTTTAAACTACTTATTGGCATTCCTCTTTTACTGAAATTCACTCTCAACTTGCCCTGAATTCACCATTCACAGCAGATAAGGTTTCAAGGGTTCAAATCTGCTTGAGAATGATGTCTAGCCTCAATCTGGAGGGGATTTGCTTTCCATCATGCCTGACATTGATCGGTTGCATCATGTGTACCCTCAGAGGATGACAGTTTATTTTTGTATGATTCATATAAACACTGTTTTAACTGTTGGCCATGATGCAAGTGGGTGCATCAAAGAACGAAAACACTCCGACTGCCTTGTTAAACTCAGTTTTGATTTTAATGTAAAAAAAAAAAAAAAAAAAAAAAGGTTAATTTCTCAAATCAGTTCCAACAAAACATCTGAGGCAAAAAGATTCAAATAAAGTTTGGGAAAACAAACTAACAGAAAGTAAATAAATAAATGACAATAATAAAGTTTGGAAGTTTGTAACATCTGTTGTTATTTAGCCTGAATTCAACCACTGTTCTTGTCTTGTAAAAATCACTAAAACAAATTGCCCTAATTATATCATTGCAGCTGTAATTTATCTCTATTTCAATTTAAAGAACAAGAGCTTTTCATTTGAAACCTCTACAGATGTTTTGGGATCTACATAATTTGATTGTTTAACACTTTTATGTCCACAGAAACCAGAAGATACATTCTATTTTCTAAACTTGAATAGATCAGAATGAAAAGGTTAAAGCTAATAGTTATTAGGAGGTAGGTGGGCAGATTCTGGCACTTTTCTCAAACACTAAAGTGTCGTTTCCACTGAGTGGTCCAGACCGGACTGGACTTTTGAACGTTTCAACATGGACCGCTTAACCAGGACCAACTGGTACCATTTCTGGTCCCCCATTGGTTGGAGGTCCACAGAAAAATGGAACGGACCCATTAGGGCGGAGCTTCTGTCGTCACATGATGTACATTGACTGGCGGAAAGGTTTCACGACAACAGCACTCGCCCGACCAACGCCTTTTCCAATTTTAATCTATTAGTATTTTATGTCCTCATTGTGAGAAAAGGGCTTTATGAATATGTTAAAAACACCAAAAAAGTTATTTTCATCGCAGAGGGTCTTTAAATGCATTTGGTTTTCCCTGATGTTCCGGCCTGGTCTTCTGGCCAATCCAATGCTTTTTAGATAAAGATGATTGGCTTGACTGACAGACGTAGAACTTTATTGTGGTTACTTCATGGTTGTTATCCATTTTTTAGACAAACTGAACTTCTAAAACTTGTTACTGCTAATAGGTCTACAGTGATAGGACCATAGAGGGACAAACAAAGTAAAGGAGTGTGCCCGTTTTAATATTGTGGCTCTAATGGCAGTTTGTAGTACAGCTATCGTGTCTGTTTCACACCGGCGCCTCTTTGTTCCTTATTTAATTTCATGCTTCATCCTTTTTGTGATTAAATTTGCTGTTGTTGTTCGTCTCTTTCCAGTCCAAGGTAGCTTCAAAGCAACATGTGACCTCTACATGACATCATTTACCAGATCAGCCCCCTTTCAACTCTTCAGAAGACTGCACACAAGCCCGTTTGTGTTTGTTGCATGAACAAAATTCCAACTACCAGTGAGGGGTGAAGCAATGCAAGCAGACTTTTAAGTGCTCTCATGAATTCCTCTGAAACTAAAGACGTACAAATAAAGGTCTGGTGTGACGATGAGCCTGTTCAATCATAATTTTGAAAAAGATAGTCGTTTCATCATTCATGTAGCTTCTAATCTAAACTGAAAGGGACTCACTTTTATCCCCTCAGTAAGGATTGGTTCCTCTTTTTAGTCCACTTCTCTTAGTTTTGGTTATTTTAAAGCATGTCTAGTGTTTTCAAAGTCATCAGATTTTCGTTGTAATGCTCCCCTTTTTCCATTCAGAGCGATCATTATGAAGTCTTTCATTTTCAGTTGCTTATTGTTTCATCCCTTTTTATAAATAGATCTGGTGGTTTTTGTAAACTGAATCTTTTTTTATGTTTTACTAATAGTAGTATGGGGACTCTTTGAGCATTTTTATTTAATAATACATAGTTTGCTCTTTTGGTTTATCATTGAAACTGTTTTTTGTGGCAATGCTTGATATCAATCATTTCAGTTCAACCCAGGCTTCTTTGTTTTTGCAGTAGTTAATTGTCTTTCTTAAAAAAATAAAATAAAATACACAAACAGCGGGCCAAATGCAATATTTTTTTTGCATGTACCCGCATCTTTCGGTTTCGGTAGAACCGCGCAAATCATAACGGTTCCTACTTGGAACCGAACTTCGGTGCCCAACCCTACATGTGAGGGATTGTGTGCCCTTTGCCTTACAGTTGCCAGGACAGGCTCCAGCAACTCTGTGACCCCATAACACAGTAGTCCCCAATCTATGTAAGCCCCTGAATGAAATCAAAGATGTATTATTTTTTATTTTTGTCAGTCTGACCTCATGATCAAGACCAGCGTAGAAAATAGCATTTTATTCAACCCAAATAGTGTTGCTTATTTCATTAAAAGGATTTTTATTTATTTCTTGACTTTTTGTCAGTAAAGATCCCAGAATGGGTTATTAATATTTGGTTATGTGTTTCTTTCTGAAAAAAACATAAATGCTTAGACACACCCTGCAATTGTTTCACTTTTTCCTTATTCTATGAACTGACCCGACCCCACATTGGAGAAGAAAAAAGTTATGTGGCCCTCACAAAAAAATCTGGAGACTCCTGCCTTAAGGGATACAGCGGGTTGAGAGAATGGATGATTACATTTTTTTTTACCTTTAAATTATTATAAAACTTTTTAACAGAAGCAGCATTAATACCTTAGTTCCATTGATTGGTTATCAGAGATAAAATACTCATGAATCAATGAAACATTCTTTCAAAAGCCTTAAAAACCATTTTACAAAAAATTACACATCTTACATTTTTCAATGCTGAGGCCATTTCATGGTTTGGTCTTAGACATTGTCACTATGTATCTAGGTACTGTTACTTCACAGTGTTTTTTAATGGTGACTAATACTTTAACCTCACTTGAATACTGCATTTGTCTTTCTTTTAAGTCCAGATGCATGTAGAAATTCAAGGTTTTTTGCTTTTCACTTTTGTCTCACATAAAACAGCTTAATAGAGAAGCAGGAGATGACCGAGAACTGTAGAACATACAAAGAATAAGGTTTAAAGAGGTTTTATTTATCCTTTTTCTCTTGTTATTGCAATATGACTATATGCATATGTAGCTTTATTTTATGTTATTCTTTTATGCACAGGCTGTGTGTATATCAGTTGTCAATAGTTTCATCTTGAGTAAAAACCTGAGGGAAGCTGCGGGTGATAATTAATAGTTCATGGGAAAGCAACAGACGATCAAACTGATTTGTCCTCTTGGAACTGTTCCCTCTGGGACATAGTGGATGACTTTTCTTCTTAGTTTTCAGTTAAACTGTTAAGGACGTCTAAGATGTAAGCAGCGTAACATCAAAAGCATTAGACGCAGCATATTTTTTCATTTTTTATATGACACAAAAGTCTTTGATTTTCTCACTTCTTAATAACTTTACAAAAAAGAAATGTTAAAACAGTGGTTCAAACGCACAGCTAGCTTAAAAAAAATCAAGCTAGTGAAGTAGCTGTGCAAAAATCAAACCCTTAAAGCAGCTTACTGAATATTCATCCCTCATCAGTGTTAATGACTTCATACCTGAACATTATTTTCAGTAAATTAGAGGAACTTGTCAGCATCAGGAGGAGATTTTAGTATAAAATGACTCATCACACTTTTTAAAGCTTTATGAATAAAGAAATTGTTGAAGTTCAAGGACAGAATAGTTGGACTTGTTTTTAATAGCCAGAGTTGATTGCAACTGTTATGAATGCCTGAACTTTTCACATTTAAAATATTAAAACAGAGTATTGTGCTTGCCATTGTCTCCTATATTCAAAAATTCAGCTATTTTACACATTTTAGTGTAGAAACCCCCACATTCATATTGAAAATGGTAACCTAAACCTGGCTTTTATTGTCATTTTATACTCAAATTTAGTTTCAGATTTACTTTATTGTCCCTGGTAGTAAATGACCGTCCAATTTAAGGTACAAGCACCAGATTTGGCAGGGATATACCTCAGGATCCCCTCAGAAAAGTACGCCAGTCACAAGCAAATCCAAGATTTTACAATATACATAAAAAAGTATTCTGTAGGTACCCCTCAAGTTTAAATCTACATTTTGTGCATGAACAGCCCATAATGTTGAGACTTGGGCAAGTACACATTGAACGTTTTTGCAACTAATTCAGTGTATGATCACCATCTTTGCAAATGGTTGCCATTTCGGATTTTACTTGAGGGGAATGTACTTTTCTGAAAGAGGGGATACTCAGTGGCATCCATGCCAAATTTGGTGCTTGCACCACAAAATGGACATTTTTTTTCAACATATGGACCTCACCGGCTCTGCTACGACGACACATTGTGTGAATGTCAGCTGCTTCTTCACTTGAACTAAAGCATACAAACTTGTAGTTATAACTCTTAAATTCACAGTGTTTTTCAACCAATGTGCCACAGCATACTAGGCCCAATTTGAATTCTTCCCTTCTCCCTTACCCTCCATTTGAAGGGGCAGTTTAAGTGCAAGTGTATCCGGGATATTTTTTTCTAGATTTCACCCTCCAGACGTAGGGTGGGCTACAAAGTCCTTCGTCGTGAGGGTAAACCCGTCGAGGTGAGAAGTGCTTTTCTTCACATGGATGCGTTCT
>NC_050524.1:27728602-27737713 GCF_002922805.2 Oryzias melastigma | reverse complement strand
CTGTGGGAAATTATTAACTTTCACTGATCTAAAAACATTTGCCCTCTTTGGAAAATTAGCTCTGTGTTCATCAAAAAAGGTCTGCCCAGGTATTTGGTTTTCATACATGAAATTGAATTTGAATAAACTGGGGGTAAAAACAACTACCTGGGCAACTAACTTTACTCTATTATAGCAAAAAAAAATGCACGCGAGATCGTTTATCAATCAATACAGACAGCAGAGTCTCACTTTTTTTTTTAAAATGTTGCTGGTGTGCCTTGTGATTTTTGTCAAGGAAGAAGTTTACCTTGGCTCAAAAAGGTAAAAAACAACTTGATTAGCAGATCTTATAGCTTATACAATCTGCAAAATAAAAAAAAAATAAAAGACAAAATTAAAACAAACATTTTTCTTCTTAATGGATAAAGCTTTCTCGCTTTTCACCAACTTCAGAGAAATAGTGCAGTAAATGGCTTTAAAGTGTCATTTCATCTGTATACATTTAATCTAGTCTCAACACAGACACAACACTAACATATACAGTATTTCCTCACAACTCTCTCCAGTATCATATATATTCTAAAATATTTAAATATACTTTGATTCATGAGACAATGTTAGATGTGATAAAGTACGATGTGTTACCTAACCCCACGGAGGAGGAAATTCACCTGGACAGGTTGATAGTTTCTCAGCCTCAGTGCAGTCAACTCACATTAGTATAACTGCGTACTAATTATTATAAAACAGTAACAACTCTTATGTTTAATGTTGTACAGTTTGAAGTGTACTTCTCACTGCTAGTCTGTGGAGTGTATGCTATGTCATAAATGGTGTTTAGAGAGGATCTGACAGCACGATTTAACCGCAGAATGCAGAAACAAAGTGACCAGGTTTATTTATATAGCAGAGGCTGATTGCTGCTAAGCTGGGATTTATACTATTTTTCAATGAAAACTAGAAAAACTGCTTTAGTTGTGATGATGCAAGTGTGAATGCTGTATCTTGAAGCTGACCGATGAGGGTTCTGAAGGAATTTGCCAAACTCTAAAATACCTGCAAATGTGTTTATCTAAGGATGAACAAAAATACTAAAAAGAGTCTATTTGGATTCATTGTTCCTGTACAGACAATCAAGTTACCTGATTTGATTGATGGTGATGGGGAAAACTTGCAGGGCCCTGAAAAGAGTTTATATGTTGTTGTGCAGAGAAGACATTCCTGATGTCTGATGATAAGGACGGAAACCTGTTATTATGTAGTTTGATGGATTAGACTGTTTAGAAACAAAGCAGAATGTCTTCTATAGCAACAGAACCTTCT
Source organism: Oryzias melastigma (assembly GCF_002922805.2). NCBI lineage: Eukaryota > Metazoa > Chordata > Actinopteri > Beloniformes > Adrianichthyidae > Oryzias > Oryzias melastigma. The sequence continues at coordinate 27,736,408 of NC_050524.1, read as the reverse complement.
TCTCCAGCTTTCTGTCCACCTGTTTGTTTACAGGGAGGGTGGAAGAAGGGGAGGAGGCGGACACCAGCACTTTCTAATGTTGGAGATGATGCATCAGCACTAAGATCAGGTGTCTTTACTGAGTTGGAAGATGAAGCAGTTAAGGCATGACAGTAAAGCTGCGGGTCAGGGTGGGATAGGATGTCTCCCCGGCTGAATTCTGAAATGGACTTATTGAAGAACATTTTCTGCTTATTGGCTCTGTCTAGACTTCATCTCATTGATCCTCCTCCTCCTTAATTCTCTGTCTCTCTCTCTAAATGTTTTTAAACGCTTCAAGTATTACATGTGCTTTGAAAGCAGAAAGTTCTTAAAGTGGTTTCAGTCTGAAATAAATTCCTAAAGCAGAACTGAAAAATGTAATTTGTAAACTAAAATTATGCCAAATATATATTTTATAAAAAACTCGCCTTGTCTGCCATTGAAGGATCTTTGAATTCTATGAGAATTACAAAGGCAAGAAATAAAACAAAAATCATTTAGATTTTTTTTTTTAATTTAAAAAATATGTTTGTTTTTTTAATGACAGAAATGCCTAATAAAACTAAAAACTATAAAACCAGAAAATGTCAGCAGTAACACACATATATATATATATATATATTTAATTAATGCCCAGCACTTTATCATTTAGTATGCCAACAAATATTTACAGTAGAGAAGATATAGCAGAAAAATCACATTTAAATTAGCCAAACTACTTTTAAGGTTCAACCAATATTAAAATTAAATCCAAAATCCCTATTGAACTGTCCTTATGAATCTGATAAACTGCAGAAATAGTTATAGTATTTTACATTGTTATTTAAAGCCGTAGTTTATGATAAAACTTTCTGATTTTGCATATAGACGTCATGAATGATGACTGGTCAAACAAACTTGTTTTGCTTGTGTTATTATGGAATACAAACAGTACAGCAGTCTGGGAGGACAGACGGGTGGAAAAGTCTGTTTTTTGCTGTGCTGAAAGTGTATTTATTTTTCTATTTTGCATGTTAAGGGGACACTATTGATTGTAATTGCCATGAAATTGGGTGTGGAGGCAGAACCCCATGAAAATGCTGAAACCAGCATGATCTGTCACTTCATTTCCACATAAAGTTATTTTTAGCCGTGGACAAAAAAAATAATAATATAAAAAATATTACGATACAATTTGTTTAGGTATTAGTTTATTCAGTTAGCTAAATGCAGTTACAGTTACAGTACCTGTGCAGCTCTACTTCCTGGTCTAAAGAGATGGTTGAGGGCGGAGCGGTCTTTTATGTTAATGCTCCATTGGCAGGCGGTGACAAAGAGGGGCGACTCAGAATGCTATTTCATGAATTGTTGGTGTATTGACTCATTAAAACTGTTCAGTTTCAGTAGGGTTATCATATCTTCTTAAGCCAATTATCTGTTTGGGATGTTTTGGTGTATTGTGTTCCCTCCAGCTCGTTTCAAGGATTTGATTTGCCAACATAAAAACCTCTTGATGCATTTTGTTTGGAGGTTAGTTCTGTTTACTTTGTTCTGTATTTGGTTAATTAATTATTCTGTTACTGAGATCTATGTTGTTTTTTAAAGATGTATTTTTTTGTAATTTGTAGGATTAAATCGTTTTTTTTTTTTTGGGTAGTAAATAAAACCCCATTTTCTTTTACAGTTTTTCAAAACCCTGACTCATTTGGGATTGCTCATTCCATCTCATCAGGGGTTTGGATTTCCAGTGTTTTAACACCCCAAAGTCAAGATCTGGCAAATCATCTGAACAAAGGAAGTTGGAGGTTTTTATCAGTCTACTAGAAAATGGTTAAAGATGAAAGAAAAAAAAACTGAAGGAGAGACTTCCTTTTAGTTTTTGTTGTGCATTTAACCCTTTTGCTGTCTTATAGGGTCCAGATGACCCATCCTTTATATTGATGTTTGATCCCACCCATGATAAAGGTGAACAAAGATGGACAGGATTGTATGTCTGCCACTGAAACCAGTGAAGATAAAAAAATAAAAATAAAATTAAAAAAAAATTCAGTGCGCATTCTAGTGGGGTCATCTGGACCCCACTTTTAATGTAGACATACCCAGGGTATAAAAAGGGTTAAACAGTTGTATTCAGGACAGCCCAAATTGTGGTGAATCCAACATGTAGAGAAATCATAGGTTGTGGGGGGGTTCCGTGCGGTGCTGTTAGACTTCATGTTCAATTAGCCCGATTGGCGCCACACCTCTTCTCACTGAAGGTAGCACTTAGATAAGGTCTGTCTGACAAAGAGAAGCAGAATAAAATATGTCTGGTTCAGCTTCTGGATCATTTTTAGATTGTATAAAATTCAGGTAAAAATTCGATAAATAGATTATATCAATATTGTAAAATACCATTTAGATTGCGACATGGTGGGTTTGTTTTACCATAATGTATAAATGATCAAGTGATATCACAACGTGATGGCAGCAAAAAAATGATCAAACCATCATTACAGTGTGGAAACACTTTGACCATACAGTGTGGTACAAAGATCCAATCATTTTCTGTTTATTTTTGATGTGGAAAAGCAACAGTGGACTGAACTTTATGAAGCTAAAATATGAATGGATTTGACATTAATTTGTATTTACTTGTTTGTTTGTCCACATTTAATTTACACTTGATTATCCTGCAAGAAATACAAGGAATCTGGAAAACTTCACCTGCACTGTTCAGTACCAGGTATTTATCTCTGAGTCACACTGGTTGAACTTTTGGTTAAAGATGTCCTGGATCCATTTTACGCCAGTGGATCAGATCGAATCAGATTGTTCAAATGAAGCAATATCGACTATTAATTGTACAGGTCATCACAAATGGAATCATTGTTGAAATGAATCGTTTTGGTCCTAATAGATAAGATTATAGAACTCAGGAGAACTAAGGTCAAAGCCATTATCCACAAAAGTGAAAAACACTGATCTCCAAATAACTCCAGGCTCCACTTTCCTTAAATAGGGTCAATGTTCATGACTCCACTCTTAGAAAACACAAAACAAAATGGACTGCACGACAGAGTTCAAGAGGAAAACTGCTTCAAAGTAAAAAAAAATATCTTAAAGACTACAAAAACTCGGAGTTATCTCTTCTCAGCCTGCACTTGAGATGCTGCTGTTCAAGAAAAGACTGAGTTGTCAGGTCACATGTTGCAAGAGCTTTGTTTAGTAGAGTAAAGTTCATCCCTAAGAAGACCTTTGGTGGTTGAAACAGTTGGAGTATTAGGTTGTTTGATTTTAGATGAAAGCAAATGTGTCTTAAACATCTATACATATATCTTCCTCCAGACCAATTTAGTCCAATGCAAGGATCACAGGCACTTCTGGAGCCTATCCAGATTCTTCATTATTAAGGCTAAGTACACGCCATGCTTTGGTATGTCCTTATGTCCTTATAAGTTGGACGCACCTGATCCAGGAAATAGGCCATGAGTGCAAACGGACTTCAGGACTGGATTTCCCTATCCTTGCCTGGACAGTTTGCCAATCAATGACAGCTAGAGACAGACTTAGTCTTTAGCAACAGTTTAGAGCCAAAAATCAAACATTTAAAGTGTGTTTCTGAACTATAGAAAGAAGCTGGAGTGCTTGGGGAAGGCCCACATATGCACAAGGAGAACATGCAAGCTCCAAACCAAGTTGATCATGCTAGGATTTGAACCAGGGTCTTCTTGTTCAGAAGGGACAGTGAAGAAAAAAAAAAAAAAAAAAAGGCACGACCATGAAGCCCTAACTTGAAATTTTCCATCAATAAAATATTCACACAATTCTAGTTCAGGTTGTGGAGCTGAAAAACACTTCCCTGTCATGATCTCACCCTTTGTGTCTACCTGCAATGAGCTGACAGGAGTTTTGAATTATTTCCGTCACCCATGTGACTTCCTTCATGAGCATGCTCAGCTCACAGGAACACCAGGAAGTTGTCTGCAGTCAGAGATTCTCTTGCCATCTGATCTTTGTGTCTTTAAACTTGAACACCAGGCTTTAGCTCCAGTGTTTACATTTTTCCAACTACAGTTAGTTTTTAACTGTTTTTGCGATTAATGTAATTCCAGCGAATTCTGAATCTTTGTCACTATGCAACCCCTAACAATTGAAATCCATTGCATACCAGTACAAAGTAGGGATGCAACGGAGCCCGAATGATCATTAACAAACGTCATTAATGTTTTGTTATTATAGATATGCCTCAATGGGGAAATTTTTTGATGTGATATATAATTGTGAGTCTGTATATATGCTTTTAAGTACTTTATATATGCTTTAATATATATTTCCATGCTTTTCAAAAAATTATTGGAAGCTTTTATCCAATTTTGTCCTTTTTTCTCTCCCCTTTTCACTAATCTAAAAAATTATCCGAACCATGAGTTTTGTGATCTGTTCCACCCTTAGTACGAAGGCAGTATGAAAAGCCACTTTTCTCTATGTCAGAATCAGCTGATGCGCGTTGATTGCGTAAATGGTTGAAAAGTTACAGTATGTCAAAGAGTATGTGTGGTGTTTTGGTGTTGCCAGGGACATCTTTGTGCATGTGACGCACATTCAAGAGCGTGCTAAATGTGTATCCTTGACCACACTGTCAGCATACTGTTTTCATACTGGACTGTTGCTTCTCTATACTAGTGCATGTACTCACAGAGTTAGAAGGGGTTTGGTGCAAAATGTGTTGAAAATCTGATGAATCTGGTTCCAGGCTTATTCTTCCACAGCTCTGTTCCAATATATAAAAGAACATTTTTAGTCTTTGGTTTGACTCAGCCTGGATTTGAACTCACGACCTGCCAGTCTCAGGGTGAACACTATCAAAAGGCCACTGGTGGACACAACCTGATTGGTCAAAGTTCAACCTGTTTAACTTTCAACATGAGTTCAGAGGCCTTATGTTTTGTATGTAGAGCCCAAAAACATACTTAAAAACCTGTGTAGCTATGCATGAATGTGAGAGTTTTGAACGCAAAAGTCCAAAATGTGCACTTTCACGACTTTTCATTGAAGGTGGTCACTTGAACATGCGTTGCTGAGGCTGCTGTGAACATAGTATTTAAGTGTGAAGTTGTCCTCTGATGCCCAGTTTGGGATTATCCAGCTGAACCACAGACTTCCCCTGCCCCTCATCAGTACATAAATTAGACTTTTGGGTGAGATCATTTACTGAATACTGACTGGATTGGAAGCATCTTAAATTTTGGAGTTATTATTGACTATCAATCTCTGTGCATTTGGATTCTCCTGCTGTGACTCTCTCTGTGTCTCCATGTTTGTCTTCACTCCTCCTAATCCTGAAGGACCTACCTGTTCCTCCTTCCCAGTGTACCGACAGCCCCTACTGGATTAAGGACTCATTACATGAGATTTACCAAGCTTTCATACCATTGAATAAACTACCTGCTCTGAGCAATGCGTTTTTCTGGGATCAATTTCACACACCCTGACACTTTCTACCAAAAAAAAAAAAATCTTGAATTGCAAACAAGTGTAAAGAAGTGCCCTACACAGTGAGAAATAGTATAAACCTTTTGTGAGCATCTATCCACCATCATAGTTCTTGGTGTGGATAAGACATAAAGGTCAAGCAGAACCAAAAATAAATGTAATCTTGTACACCCGCATTGAGCAATATGTAATCTCCATCTACTGTAAGAAAAAATTCCCATAACTGCATGTTTATCACACATAACAAGTGCAGTTTTGCTTGTAACAAAAGACAAACAGATGGATTGTACAAAACCTATTTGGGGCTCACAGCAGGTAACTGTACAGAAAAACAGGCAAACAATACATCTCTGCAGTGCAGGGAGAAGGGAGGGTTCCTTCATCATAAACATCACAACTTCTTAATGTTAATGTGAATTAACATCTACCTGCTGTTAGAGACACGCAATGCGGCTTTCAGGGCAAAGGTGTGGAACTACATCTTAGGCCTTTCTCGCTGTGTTTTAATCACCTTCCCATCATTCTATCCCCCACCAAAGGTCAAACTGGCCTCATGTGCCGCACCGGCTCACTCTCACAGAAACTCATCAAAAAGTGATAAAGGACTGACTATGCTGGAAACGATGTACTTTGCAGGTTTTAGAGTTCAATGCCAAATTGCCAGTGAAAAATTAACTTCCTCACTTGCAAAAAGCAGATGAAACAGGAAATCTCTCCGCAGGGTTGGGAGCTAATGGTTAATGACAACATTCCACCTTTTGAGCACTTAGTCATTATCTCAGTGTCCTGGGAGATCACTAGGCGTCATGTAGCACTTCTTCTATTACACAGCTTTTAACATTTAACCTAACAGTTATTCACACCTTTTGCGTGACACTAAACTCCAACATCGATGTAATTTGCTTGGATTTTCACAGGTCAGAGTTCAATTAACTGGAAGGAAGGGCAGCAAGTTTCTGACTCTTTTTCATCAGCTGGGGGTATAGATTTTTGCATAAAAATACCTCAGACATACATGCATAGGATGGTACTACGTCAGTAGAAAACAGGGTAGGAAACATTAGCTTCATGGATCATTTATGATTTTTAAAAATCCAGTTCATACAGCAGGGAAAAAAAAAACTTTATTTCCAAAAATGTTTCTTTCTTTTTCTTCAAGTGTTGAAAATCACTGAGGCTGGAATTAAAATAATTAAACTTCTTGAACTATTTTGGGAGAAAGTTGACAAAGCTCACTTATCTAATAAAATATAGACCAATTTAGAGAGAGTGCAAACTTAACTCCATAATACACCCAAATGATTATGCCTTTGATGACATGCGTGGCAGCAGTTAATAATGAAAATGCTCTTTTAACAGGCGTAGAAGCACTTCTCTTGCAGTGTCACATTTTAAATCAGAGCAGCACCAAAGGTGGCATCAAATCTACTTAATAAAAAAGGGACTTCTTTCTTAGAGCAATTTCATTAAACACATTTTTTTCACCTAAACTTTCTTAATTAAACTACATGAACCCTGAGGATGTTCGATGCCCATATTTGGAGCAGTCTTGGCACATTCTGTGTCCTACAGGTGGTTTTTATTATAGCGACAGCAACCTATTATTATGAAGACTGCATACATTATTATTAAGAAGACTGCAATCACTCACAAGGCAGACAATCTTTGTAGTTTTTGACAATTTAATATGAATCAATAGTCTACAAGTTAAAATGTATTGAGTAATATGGGATAGATTAGTCTAATCAAGATAAAATCTAAGTGATAATAATGTGATGGATGACACATGTCACATGATATGAAGATAGTCCTCCAACATCAATATGTTAAATATGCTATGCTACATTAATGCTGCGATGCCGGCTTCATATACCCAGATGGAACATTTGAAATATAAATGCCAAATGTCAGTTCAATAATTTAACCCTTTCATGCATAATATATATATTTTTTCCAATAATAAAATAATTCAAGCGCTGTGGGAGGCGGCAGATGTAGTCTCCCCTGTCAAGACAGTCCGCTGCTACCCTAATAACAAGCCTTGGGTAACACGGGAAGTCAAGACTGTCCTCAACAAGAAGAAGGCTGCCTTCAGGAGCAGGGACAGGGAGGCCATGAAGGCAGCACAGCAGGAGGTGAAACACTGTGTGAGGGAGGCTAGGGACAGCTACAGGAGGAAGGTAGAACAGAAACTGAGGGAGAACAACATGAGGGAAGTCTGGAAAGGTGCTCATCATTACAGTTAACATTAAGCAAAGGGTAAAAGTTTTCACAGCAAAGCTGTTACATGTTAAATATCCCAGTGTTAAAGTAACACTTTATAAAGCCTCA
>NC_050524.1:27713908-27727324 GCF_002922805.2 Oryzias melastigma | reverse complement strand
TTACAACTCAGAGCTGTGTCACATACAGAAGTACGCCGATGACACAGCCATTGTTGGATGCATCAGGGAGGACAGAGAGGAGGAGTATTGGAGACTGGTGAGGGACTTTGCAGCATGGTGCCACACAAACCACCTTCAGCTCAACACCTCCAAGACAAAAGAACTGGTCATCGATTTTGGAAGATCCAGACCAAGACCACGACCAGTCCTGTTAGAGGGAGCAGAGGTGGAGATTTTTATTATGTATATGTACATTGAAATTTTTTTTTTATTATGTATACTCCTGTAAGCTGCTGGAAAACTTAATTTCCCCAAGGGTGCCATCCCAAAGGGATCAATAAAGCTAAGTCTAAGTCCAAGTCTAATGGAAAAAAAAAATCCTTTAATGTTTTTTCTCCATTCAGTGACACTAAATGGTACATTTGGAGTTAGAGACCTGCGGCATGAAGAGGTTAATGATTATTTGCACTCTTGTTCTTTCTTAACTTTCATCTTTCCATCGATTGATCAAAACGTTGTCAATATGGCATCCTAGTATACATTTAGAACATAAAAAGTTCTGATTAGACAAACAACACTGTAAGTGTGCGTCAAAACTGCAGTTTCAGTTGAGAATCAACAATTTTTTAAAAGTTCCTCAACAGAATTGTCATGGTGCACCTGTGCTCCTACTCCGCCTCCTAATTGGACCCAGCTGTCGGCACTCATCACCTCTACACCAGCCTACTTAAGAGGAGCCTTCCCAAGCATTCTTCGCCAGTTCGTTACCTTACCCGGTGAAGTACCCTGGCATCTCATGTTAAGTAAACTCATGCTATCCTTGAGTCTCGCTACGTCTCACCGTAGAACTCCTCTGTCTCCAGGTCTTCGCCATCCACGTGCCGACCTGGGTCCTGCTACGTCTTGTCTACTCTGCTTCGACAAAGTCGCTCCACTCCACGCCACGCACCATCCGCCGAACTCACCTTGTTGCTCCACCTGGCCGCTCCAGTCCACCGCCGGTCTTCGCTCTCGCTCTCGAGTCACCAACTCCATTCCAAGTTCCGGCCGCTACTCCACAATCTCCACGGACAATAAACTTTTTTTCTAACCACTTCTGCCTCTCGTCATCCTTCCGGGTTCCAGCGTCTGGGTCTGTCTCGTCACACGAGCATGAAAAGAATTGGTTTAATAAAGAAGGGAAGCTGATTTCATTATTTACTCCCCCCCCCCCAATATATATATATATATATATATAGGGTGCGGTGGCGCAGTGGTTAGCACTCTTGCCTCACAGTGAGAAGGCCCCGGTTCGAATCCCGGCTGGGACCTTCTGTGTGGAGTTTGCATGTTCTCCCCGTGCATGCGTGGGTTTTCACCGGGGACTCCGGCTTCCTCCCACCGTCCAAAAACATGCTTCATAGGTTCATTGGTGACTCTAAATTGCCCCTTGGTGTGAATGTGAGAGTGAATGTGTGTGTGATTGAGGCCCTGCGACAGTCTGGCGACCTGTCCAGGGTGAACCCCGCCTTCGCCCATTAGTAGCTGGGTTAGGCTCCGGCACCCCCGCGACCCTGAAAGGGACAAAGCAGTCAAGAAAATGAATGACTATATATATATATTTGCTTAGGAAAAACAAAAAAAAGCATGAGTAGTATTTCATGACAATTACCTGGTTCAGGTGTGTCCAGCCAATAAGAACATGCCAGAGCAGGGTATATTGGAAAACACGCAGGAAGGTGGCTCTCGAGACTTGGCCTCTGAGTTGCTTCAGGTGCTTCCACAAACACTCCTGGAGGTTCTCCAGGTGGCTGTTTATCTGCTTGCTTTCAGTGGGACATCATCACAGGACAAGCTGTGTGAAAAGAATAATAGTTCATTTCGCCGATACAAATTTAATGCTGCTATGATATTGTCCCAACAATCAAATCAGTGAAAGTGAATTGACCTGAAAGCACATCTTGACAGACTCAAGTTAAGTGTCTTTATAACAACATTATCGGCACTATAAAAATTTTTCATTTTCAATGTAACAAGATCATCATCCTCACGGACAGCAGATGCTGCCTCTGTAAATCTGACAGTGTAACAAGCGCCACTGCCAGAATCCCGTTATTGATAAATAGCCAGGATTCAGTGGATCTGACAAACTAAAACTAATGTTGAGTTTTTCTGTGAGAGTGATGGCGAGAGCTCTAAACAATGAGAGCGATTATCGCTGTGTGTCACTGGTGGTTCCTGCACTTGTCGTCATCTGTTTCTCAGGCATATCTTTAACCAGGTCAGGCTTGTTCAGAAATGTTATGTTCTACATGTGACTTGAGTGTCAATGAAATGTAAAACACGTTCCCTCTGAAGTCCTGGAATGGAATATAAAATAAGGTGAGTGAAAATTTAACATAATGATAAATTGCCTATTTCACAGAGCTTGGATTTGTTACTACACGTGTACCACAACAATAGATGTGAAAGTTTACTCCTCCTCTGGCTTCAAATGCAAATAATAGGATATATCCTAATAGGTTTGTCATCTCAATTACTTCTTTTCCTTGACTTTAAGACAGACCTACAGGGTCTGCTGGAGCTTTTCTCAGCATGTATTGATTGGTAAGTTATATCACATCTCAACATAAGCAAATTATGTTGAGATGTTATACCTATGTCTGAATTCAGTTTAGTAACAAATACCTGATATGTTTTCTTTTTCTTGACTGTATGATTAGTGCCTAAAAAAATGACTTTGTTGACAATAAAAATAGCTAAGCTCAAATGCAAAAGTTCATAAGAGCAGAAATCAGATAAAAGGGATGGCAACATAAAAGTAAATGCACTTCAGGTTTAGAATTGAAAAAAAGTTGGGGGATTTTTCTATGCTGTCCATTGACAAATAGATTGTTCAGTGTCAGTTCTTACAAAGAAAATATTTATTTGAATGATAATTCAGTTACACCAAGTTGTTTTATAACTTTTACCAGTTGATACAGTCAAACAGATCACGGGGCTGAAATGTTCCACTGGGCGGAGGCCCTGGGGAAGACCTAGGACAACGTCTCTCGGCTGGCCTGGAAACGCCTCGGTGTCCCCCCAGAGGAGATGGAAGAAGTGGCCGGGGAGAGGGAAGTCTGGGTATCTTTGTTTAGACTGCTGCCCCCACGACCCAGTCCCGGATCAGCGATAAGATGGATGAATGGATGGTATTCATAGTTGTCCAATAGATCTTTATTTAGATGATCTAGGTGATTTTTTGATACTGATAAATATAAATGACTTGTCTGTGGAGGTTTGCAATTTGATTTAATCGCTGATTTTAATTATTCTTAATAACTTGAATTTATGATTGTAGGGTATAAATATTTGATAATAAGTCCTGAACTGGATGTTAATGATTCATGTAGAGAAATTTTTATGGTTGAGTCGGGGTGGCATTATAAAAGTTTGCTTCCTTCAACTCCCTTTCAAGAGATCAACTTGTGATTTATTATGTGATACGTTATTTCATGTATTATTACCTGATTGCTTGAAATAAACTATTTCATTCATTCATTCATTCATTTATATGGAACTTTTTATTCTTAACATACCTCAAAGTGCTTATCTTGTTCCACAAGTAAAAATGCAATCATGTAATATTAAGTGCAGATATAACTACTTTTTTTTTTAAATCATAGGAAAAAAAAAATCAACCAAACCAGCAATGTGTCAGACGTCAGCGCTCTGTCTCCCCCTGGCTCTGTCTTCCCATCTCCAGAGTGCTGAATGCCCTACATCTCCGAGCAACCCCAGCGCTCAGCTCAGTTCCTGGATGCTGTCCAGCTGTCTCTCATTTGCCAATCACCCACAGGACACTTAAGCACTGCACAAAACCTCACTCAGTGCAAAGTATTTTTTGTGCCTGTCTCCATTACCGAGCGTTTCTATCTGGACATGATCATCTGTGTACCTGACCCTGCTCTATCTCTGATTACCTGCTGCCTGCTCTGACCCTCGCCTGGACTCTCACAACTCTAACCTCTTCTTGGTTGATCCCACACTCGTGATTGACTTCTGCCTGTTTGACCCTGATTTAGCTTTGTGGCCTTTAAGCTGTTCTTAGTTCCCGACTAAACTAATAAACCTGCTGCACGTGGAACCATCTGTCTGCCTGTTTGTGACACATTGGGAATTACCATTTTTCTGGATAAACCCAAGGTTGTGTGACTGATAATGAGTCCTGATCAGAGACTAAGTTGATTGTCCTGCTGATACTACAGACTATTTCTACCATACAGTCCTTACAGCACATTCCAATCAGTGAAAATCATTTTTGCCATTATCTTCTCTCTTTGTGTACATTTCCTGCTCTTTAATTGTGTGAACTTTGTTTGAATTCATTCCTGATCTTTGTATTTTTTCTGATTAAGGATGACTTTTTGTCACTGGCATGTTGGTTTGAAAGGCTTTTCAATGTTCTGCTTGCTTTTACCTAATAATTTCATCTGAGTCTCTTATGATCTGTTTTAGTTTCAGCATGCAACAGTAACCCTGCATACTCCACCGAGTTCTCAAGAGCCTGCAGAATGATTGCCTTCCTCCTAAAAAAAAACTATGCATTTTATTTGCTTCCAAAAAAATTAAGTGAATCGTTGGATGTGTTTTCCATCTTTAAAAATCTAATTTGATACAGAGTCTATCTATCTATCTATCTATCTATCTATCTATCTATCTATCTATCTATCTATCTATCTATCTATCTATCTATCTATCTCATATTACATAGTACTTCTTGGTTTAGCCAACAAAGTGCTGAATTTTCACAGTCTGGTGAAGAGATACCTGCAGCAGAGTGGGGTTAAGGGCCTTGCCCAAGGACATATTGATTTGTAGACTGCCAAGGCTAGAAATGTATTCACAGACGACTGCTCTACCTCTGTTTAAAGACTATAAAAAAGAAAAATAAATAATCACTAAAGCTTTTAAAAGGCGCTTGCAGCCACATACTAATTATGCTGAACTGTTTTCAAGTGTCTGTTTGTGGAGTATTGACAAACATTAATGAACAGGCTTTCATAGTGATGGACAAATGACACACTTGTCTCCTGTTAGTGATGCGCGTCACTGGAGTACTTCATGGATCCCAATACCATGTATTGTAACTAGGGCACACTATTTCAATGCAATTATGAGTCAGAGACTATCCTTTATTGGCAGCTTTTGTTCCAACAATGTGGTACTATTTCATTATGAATGTTAGCACATTACACAAGTGATACTCAATCATGGTTAGTGGCCCAGCATGCACTAGAAATGAAATGAATATCAGATGCAGACTGTGTAAACTGAAGAAATGTAGTGATTTTCTGCAAGAGTCAAAATGTTCTGGTCTGTCACACTAGATTTAGAGTTCAGTTTAACAATGGCTAAATCTTTTGACAAGTTTCAGCTAGAAGTAAAAGTGTATTTATGAAGTTTCGAGCTGATAAAGCTGCTTTTGGTGCCAATAAAACTCCACTAAATGCTAAGGCTAGACTATAACAGAAGGAAACCCAAGAGTGGGAAGGAACTCAACAATGGCCAACTGAACAGATTAAAAAACCCACTCCAATGAAAATAATGTTTTTGGGGTTTTTAACATCTTCTTATTGCATTATTCTCATAATAGAAGACATATATAGAAAATAGTAACGATTTGAGTATTTCTTAATTTAAGTTGCATTGGATCAGAATCAGATTAAAACCGGATACTTGAAAAACTTTTTTTATTTTTGCTACACTAATGTTAGCTTGGGCTTTTGAGAGGCTATAAGCTAATGGGAAAGAGTGTAAACAGAGGACTGATGGGAAATTAGCGGAGCAGACTTCTGCGCCAACAGTCTTGCCCACAATCTAGAATCTTATTCCTAATGAGCTGCAGATAATATGTCTCAAGTTTTAACTTATCAGTTAAATTATCTTGAATAATAAAAAAGTCACTACTCAATGTGGGTAGCTAGCTTACAGCCCCTCCCAACCCCAACCTAACAGGAAACAAAGATGTAAATGGATCTTGTCGCCTCAAAATTGAACTGACTAAGAAGCTAGTAGATTGCCATAATAGCGTGTATGTCCTACAAGCTTTTTCCAACAGCATTTTTACTTTTGCTTCTGATTTACAATGGTTTGAATTAAGATAAAATTAGAAATGCGATTTTATATTTGTCCTCTATCATGAGAAAAATGCCACAAAAAACGTTAAAAGCACCAAAAACAAGAATTTCATCTATTTAAAGCCAATAAGATAAGCATTTAGTTTATTACACTCAAGTTGTTAAAATCTGCAACATTTATTTCAAAGTTGACGCATAGACTCAAAATAAGAAACTTCTAGATCAAATAGTTTTCAGTTTCATATCTGAAATTCTAAAAACTAACTTTACCAGTTACTTTCAACAGCCAGTATTTTAGGTACATTGTTATTGTTTATGCCCTTTCTTGGTTGAAGTGACCATGTTGTCATCAGCTCTGCTGCAAAAACTTTAGACTGTTTTTGAGAAATGCAGATTTCCAATAAAAAGGAAAAACAAAAGTGATAAAAAAAAGCATTGTTTTAGGACAGTGTCGTTGTTGCAGTAATAAGGCATTTGAGGACGGTAATTCTTTAACTTTAGGTGAATGTAAGAACCTGCGTTTCCCAGCAGAGAAATTAACATTTGCAGCATAACTTTCTGACCCTGTACTAAAGATTGCCAAGATAGCACCTCTTGCCTTCAATCAATAAAACAAATTTTGGAGAAAAAAAAAAAAACTCAGAAGAACGCTGGACTGAATGCTGCATGAGGAGTTCTTGCACCTGATTGACTGATGTAGGAGGTAAAGCTGTAGGGCTCACTGAAAGCTTGTGCTTTTTATTCATGTATTTATTCTTTTTTTTTTTTTTTTTAGATTTATTTCTGCAGTTAGTTTTACAGTATCAAATCACCCAGAGGAGTTTCATCCAGAGACTCTGATGGTTGTAGGCATTTCGCAGGGTTGTCATTAATGTTGCATGAAGGTGGATGACAAAACCTGCATACTGAAAGTCCAGATCCTCCTCTGGAAGATAGGAAAGTAAACGTTCTACTACATTACAGTATCACACTCCCATTGGAAATGATTAGGCAAAAAGAATAAAATGTTTGATTGTGGTTTAAATCGGTATTAAATATGCAAGTCAGGATAAGAGACTGCTGCAGCGATGAAGCAAATGCTGATGCATTCACTGTACATGATCTGTAAAAAGCCAGAATTGCAGAGAAGTACTAGCAAAAGAACTCCTAAAAAGACTTTTTTTGTTTAAATTATAATTAAATGACAAAAAAATTGAGTTATTATGAAGTAGTTACTGCATACATTTAAATTGTTATCCACACATTCAATAGATCCACACATTTTCACATCTTCACATTACAAATGTTTTGCATGTTAGCAAGATGATCAATATTTATAGGAGAAACTTAGACTAATAATGCAAAACATTTTTGATAGTTTTATTACTTTTTATGTGTAATTTATCTTTTTAGACAAAAAAAGCCATTAAAAACTAATTTATCAAGTATTTTCTTTTGACTTTTTCTCAAATGAAGTCGTGTATCCAGAGCTATATAAATACTACAGTGCTCCTCGGATCAGTTCTTTCTGATATAATCACCAACCATTATGGAGACCACCAATCGGCAGCCCGGAATAACTCTTATCCTGGGGGTATGATTAGTTTCAAGGAGCGCTGTGAATAAACACATAAAGTGTGGAAGGTTTGAGACTTCAGGCTGGATGGATGACAGGATAGACAAATGGACTGATGCATGGATAACCTGAGAGCATGAGACCACTGACATGGAAGCATGAATATGCAGAGAGGAACGCTATAGTGGGAATCGGGACGAGACTTTTACATATATATATGCAAACCAACATTTTCTCTCATCCAAAATGCAACCCATAAATATGGATCTATAGATTTAAGGCCATGCTTGTGTTCTGCTTCAGTCGCTACTGATGGCTACCCACATATTTAGACAAACGTGTGATGTTTCAAGAAGATTCAACCATTTATCAACCTGTCTTTACTCCAACTCACAAAGTCAAAGGATAGAAGTCATTAAAATAAAAAATAAATAAGGCAAATTGCATCACAGTTGACCAAAACAAGCACTGCAGCCACACACATCTGTCACAACTAAATTGTGCTCAGTTTGTCTGTTGCTACAATATAACTCAGCTCACACAGAATTGCAAATATGAACAAATAAGCCTCCTCTTGGCAGCGTTCATTCTCCTCTTTATTTTTTGATGAGTTTTTAAACCACTTTGTAACCTTTATTTATCCATTAATTTCAACATGCTCGTTGTTGGAGCATATCCCGGCTTTTGTTGGTTCAAGGTGAGATACAGTCTTTCACAGGGTCATGAAACCACACACTCACATGCCCACAGAGGGGAAATTTAGTTATTAATTAATGGAGTATGATTTGGATTGTAAGGAAGTCAAAGTGCCTTAAAAACCAAGGTGATCATGCAAACTCCACATAAAGAGGACTCAGGTGCAACCCCTTTCTGAAGGCTTTGTCACACAATTACATGTATTTTGCGCTTGTTCCACGTATATAATTATGTGTATTTTATAAGTATTTTGCACTTTTTATTTTGATTGTCAAAGTGAAGAAATGAAATGACGGCAGAGTTTAACTGATCTTTGCGTGATTTATTTGTACGTCTTCCGTGGTTTTAATCTGGTTCATTCGTGCTACGTCTATGAAAATTTTATGCATAAAGACCTAAACTTTTTCCATGTATATTCACGTATGATCAATTTTATCAAATGAAACATGCGCAATATGTACATAGCGACAATGTGATACGGCCTTGAACTTAATTTCACAGCAGTCATTCCCAAGTTACCACATTTTAACGCATAGTTAAGGACTTTCAGTGTCAAAAACTGACATCTTGGGTGTCCCCAACTCGTCGCTTTTTTAAATGTTGGCTATCCCATTTAAATGAAGGCTCCCCAACCTCTGGGCCACAAACCGGTACCGGGATGTGGACTAGACTGGCATCCTAACCTTAACCTGGTACTGGATGCGAATCAGTACCAGACGTGGATCGGTACCAGTATCAGATATGGATTGGCTCTACATGTGGTACAAGACGCTGTTGCACCTTTTATTCGGGAGAAGATTGAAGTCAACAAAATGAAGAAATAACAAGTTAAAAGATTAATAATATTTAATAAAGTTTCACATTCAACAATTTAGCTTGTACAGAGAATAAGTTTACCTTCAGCGCGCTGGACCAAACCAATGTCTCTCTTAAGGAACAGACATGGAGTGATACAAAAAGTCCCTTTTAGTTCTGCAGCAGATGCAGGGTCTGATTCTAGTTGGCGTATCAGAAGTGTAGTGTGAGCTGCAGTGGTGTGTCTGCAGCTGCAAGCAGAAAAGCAGAGAGGTCCTTAACCATGCGTCAATATGCGATAAGTTGGGAATGAGAATGCGTTGGCTTTTGTGTCAACTAAAATATACAATATTTACTATTAAGTACAGTTTTTGGTTTAAAATGTATACTTTGAAAAGAAGGTCTTTCTGATTTGTTAATTCATCAGCCCTTGATTAGTATTATATTAATTCTTTTTTTTTTTTTTAAACTACAGTTTAAACATTGTTAGCTTCTTCTTAATTAAAATCTTACCAGCATGTGTAATTAGTTAATATTTTAAATACAAATTTGACTAATGTTGGCCTTTGGCAGCAAAGGACATTTACTAATCCAGCTTTCTTTAATGACTGGAACAGTACAATTCTTACTCATATGCCACAATCTTAAATAATGCAAAGAACATAACACCTAGAATTATCAATGAAATCCCATTCTAAGAAGTTCCTAATGTTCATTTAATGAACCAGTGAGGAGCCAAATACTAAGAATGTATTTTGTGTTAGATTCCCACTGTAGTTGTGTAATAATTGTCCTCTTAAAAAAAAAAAAGTAAAAAAAAATCAAGAATCTGGGATTGAGATTGTGTAATAAACAAATAAAAAAAACTCATCAGCTGTCCATTTTGTGTAAAAAGCAATAATTTCGCATAAAGGGATTTATGTGATCTATTACTTTCAGTGAATTTAGTTTCATAGCTTAAAAAACAAAGCTATTTTTGAATTTGTGTTGCTTGAATGTATTTCTTTAAATACGTAATGACAGTCATATCTAAGATGAAGATGCTGAGAAATCCAAAAGTAAAGAAAAATACACTCAAAAAGGACAGAAATCAGCTGAGCTTAACACCATTTTAATCAAGACAGCTAATTAACATTTAGTAAGATGATGTGTGGATATGAGTGTCTGTCTGTAATCATGAATGTTTGATGTCCAGAGGATCTCTACATGCTCGTCTCTCAGAAGATCATGACATGTTGGGACCACAGATGATGTCTGCATAAAACATGAGGTCACTTCCTCATCAAATCCTTTTATGACTTATTCATCCCCTTCCTCATCTGGGCCTCTCTTTAGGATTTAAACATGTCCAACAGTTTTTGTGTTTGTTTATCATCTGGAGTTCAAATTAACCAACTTTGTGATTGCAACAGCTTTTGCGGGGAGTTGTGTACCTTCCCGTGAACAGGAAGAGCAGGCTGGAGAGGTGACCCCGCCCACTCCCCTTGTAGTTTTCATGGTGAAGCATTGTTTGTGCCACTCTTCCTGCATTACATTCTGGACCTGATCTTCTGTTTCGGACCCTGCTTTGGCTGCCGCCTCGCCCTGACTGCACTCTCATCTTGGATGCTCAACTACTCATGATTGACCTATGCCTGTCTGACCCTGATTTAGTCTTGTGAACTTTTAGCTGTGCTTAGTTCCTTTCTGAACTAATTAACCTGCTGCATGTGGAGCCAGCTGTCTGCACATTTGTGACAATTTGTTACATTCTGGTTTGTGTTGAATTATTAAAAATGAAAAAGAGTTTCAATCATGTGAAATGCATCATCCATCTTCCTGTTGCTTTGCTTTTAAGTTTTTCCTATTCAAGCTCTAACTGAGTAGGACTAACAACACTTACCCCCCTGATGCCTCTCAAGTTCCACAGATCCAGGAACCAGAACCCGTGGCCAATTTCTCCACTGAGCAGTCCAGACTGGACTCGACCGGGTCGGACTGTGTTTTTTAGCATTTCCATTACAAAATTGACCTGTTAAGCAGGATCGACTGGTTGGATTTCTGATACCAGCATCAGCTCACTGGGTGTATCTGCTGACTTTTATTCCAACTTGGACGGCATCTATTTTGCATCAGTCAGTTTGATTAAATTTAAATTTTTTCTTGACTGTGAAATTTTTCACGTGCAAGCTTAAGTTTGATCCGTATTTGATTTGTTTTAAACAAACCCATTGACTTATCAGGAAGTTTATAAATGTGGAATGGAATGAAGATCAAACACACACAAAGAAAGATAGTTATTATATATACATCTTCTGATGTTTAGGTTGATGCTGCTCACTGCACAGCCAGCACAAAGCATGCTTCTGAAAGAACTCTGTACAACAAAAGCTAAAGAGATCTGGGAAGTTTATGGAAGCATTTCTCCACAACTGCAGCTTTCATGAGCTTTTAGAAAAACAAAAATGGAGAAATACAACACAGAGAAGATTGCTTAAATTACTTTTTGGTGTTTCAGTTAGTGACAGATTTGTAATAAATAAAACTTCAGTTTGGAAAATAAATGAAAATATTTGTTATATTCAGGAGCTTATAAAAGTCAACCAGAAATTACCAGATAAACAAGCATAAGTAATTTTAGATTTCAGGAAAAAACTGATTTGAAGATCATACAAAACTCAGCTGATCATGATTAACATAGAAAACTTTAACTTTTTTCTCATAATTACTATTTTTTTCTGTTAAAAGGTGGGATTTATGCTTTGAACTTGTTCAGATCATTTCTTCTCTCTATCATCTCTGCTGCCAGTTTTGAACTGAACAACAGAAAGAAGCTAAACTATTCATTTGAAAGATGAAAGGTAAGTCGAGTCACCAGAACATAAACTGATTAGCAATTACGGCTGTGTTTGTTTGTGTGCAGACTGGTGGCACAGACCCCCAACCGAGAGGCACAGAGAGATTTGTGAAGCTGTCCTTCCTACTTCCTCTTTACACTTCAATATGAGCAACCGGTAGCAGTCTGACTGTGAAACAGCAGAGGAGGAGGAGGAGGAGCAAAAGGGGGAAAAAAGCAAAAAGAAAAAGAGAGGAGCAAGAGACACAGAGAGAAAGGGGAGAGCATCAAACACTCTGTAATAACTGGCTTTAATTAAGGCCAGAGGGAATATGGGAGTTATTAGCTGTCATAAGCAAGTTTATCACACCCAGAGAGAGCAGATACAAGCATGTTTGTGAGGATGAGAAAGAGGGAAAGTGCTTATACGGCGTGTTAATACGCTCTCACTGTACGTGGGTGAGCGGATGAGAGAAGGAGATAGAGGAGAAATCATGTCTGGGAAAACCTTCCCAAGTGTGTCTTCATGCAGGAGAGCTGTAGTAGCCCAGCAGTGGTGTTTCCCTCAAACAACACAAATGTTGCTAAAGACCCACTGCAATAAAAAATCCTATTTTGGGGTTTAAACATGTTCTTTTTTCATCATGGACTATACACGTAAAGAAAAATTAAAAATTTCATTTCTAGGTAACTTCTTATTCAAATTGCATTAAAAAAAAGCAGTTGGAAAAAGGTTGTATACAATCTGCAAGCCAAAAGTACCATGCTCTGCTCCATTCTGATGCATCCACTTATAGGTGAATAGATCCATGATCGTCTTCATTTTCCTCGTCTGAGTTGGCATCTGGCTCAAAACTGAACGGATGGATAGCTCCAATAAAACTCACCATTTTTGTTACACCGGTAATGTTAGGTTGGGGGTGTGAGGGGCTGTGAGCTAGCAAGAGAACACATAAACAGAAGGATTATGGGAAGAGAGTCAGGCTTAATCCATGCAGATGATCTGCCCAAATTTCTCTGCAGAAACTTACGTCCTAGAGAACAACACTTTATTTATTAATTGAAAACAACATAATCCTAATTGAAAGACCAGTGGGAATGGTTTGAAAATAGACCAAGAGATGATTGGAGTGTCTTAAAAAGAAAAAACAACCTTCTACTAATTCTTTTAAAAGTTAAAGTAGGCAGTATTACTAGATTTGTTAATGCACCATTATGACTCAGACATGAAAATCAGATGACCGAAAAAAGACAGTAAATCCTTGTTTCCACTGAGCGGTATGGTACAGCAGTGGTACGGTACGGTCCAGGTAATTCTGGCGTTTCCACTCAGTTAAGTCTCGGTTCCACTGAGTAGTTTGTTTTCACGGCGCATGTGTGGCGTGTCATTGCATCATTGTAGTGCGACGACTAGAAAAGCAACAACAATTGAGGTCATCCAGCTTGCTTTACTT
>NC_050524.1:27712606-27713410 GCF_002922805.2 Oryzias melastigma | reverse complement strand
ATAGCTCCAATAAAACTCACCATTTTTGTTACACCGGTAATGTTAGGTTGGGGGTGTGAGGGGCTGTGAGCTTGCAAGAGAACACATAAACAGAAGGATTATGGGAAGAGAGTCAGGCTTAATCCATGCAGAAGATCTGCCCATAACTGCAAATTTCTCTGCAGAAACTTACGTCCTAGAGAACAACACTTTATTTATTAATTGAAAACAACATAATCACAATTGAAAGACCAGTGGGAATGGTTTGAAAATAGACCAAGAGATGATTGGAGTGTCTTAAAAAGAAAAAAACAACCTTCTACTAACTCTTTTAAAAGTTAAAGTAGGCAGTATTACTAGATTTGTTAATGCACCATTATGACTCAGACATGAAAATCAGATGACTGAACAAAGACAGTAAATCCTTGTTTCCACTGAGCGGTATGGTACAGCAGTGGAACGGTACGGTCCAGGTAATTCTGGTGTTTCCACTCAGTTAAGTCTCGGTTCCACTGAGTAGTTTGTTTTCACGGCGCATGTGCGGCGTGTCATTGCATCATTGTAGTGCGACGACTAGAAAAGCAACAACAATTGAGGTCATCCAGCTTGCTTTACTTCTGGTACATCGTTTATAACAGGAATTTATTGTTGTTTGAAAGAAGATTGTGGAAAAACCACAAAAACCTGAATGCTTACAAACGTTAAAAGCGTTAGCTTAAATGAGGCTGAAATCCTGGCGTGTGTATTTGAAAATAAAGTCAATTATGAAGGGGTTAAAGGGTAAAAGCTAAGTATTCCTTTGCTGTAATCGATTAAAATCACTTT
>NC_050524.1:27708444-27712481 GCF_002922805.2 Oryzias melastigma | reverse complement strand
TTATTTCACTTTTCAGACTTTAAATTGATTGTTAAGGAGATAATAAAAAGTAAAAATACAGTTTAGGTTCTCCAAATGTTTTCACAGAGAAATCACAAAACCTTAAATCAAGATTAAAAAATTAAATGAACAAAAAAAGGGATTAAATCAATCATTCTAAATGTTGGAGATTGAAGCACAATTTGAATCATTTCAAAATCCACAAAAGTGTGTCCACTGTATTTTAAAACAAACCAATAAAATATGTTGAAGTGTTTTTGATGTTCTCGAAAATGAGCTCCAGCAAAACGGCATGTTAGGTTGCAGATGAACCCCTAAAGGGATTTATGCCAAAAATCCAAGATATGCACTGTTAGTGACCCAAAAATCATTAGACCTCATGGGCCTCATTAAACTTTTCCACAGAGCAATGAACACTGCCTGGTTTCTGTGGATTTCCTGGAAGATAGCAGCATGGCTATACCAGTGGCTGGACTTGAACTTTGTGTAAAATCTCTGGTGGGGTTTGAAGGAAATTGTTTAATTATTAAAAATGTGATTGAACTGGAGGCCACTGGCCATAAAGAGAGGGCTGAGGTTCTACAGAAGAAGTTGGTGTCATAATGTATATCACATTTGTCATGCAAAAGCATTTTGCAACTATTTATTTAATCTAATTTCCCTTGAGATCAATAAAAGTGTTTTTATTATTTGAACTAAGAAGCGTGTCCTACAAAATAATGGAATTTATTGTCAGGTAGGCGTTGAATCACTTTGAGATCGCAGCAGTTTGTTAAAGACACCACTTACAGTAGTGGTGCTAAACTATTTGAACTACTCCTTTTTTTGTTGTTGCAAGTATTTACATGCCAATAAATGTTGCCAGTAAAACCCATTTCAGAGGAATCCATCATCTTGATTTAACTGTAGGCTTAAGCTAACAAACTGACACACATGTCAGCTAAAATGTATTTACAAATCCAGACACACAAACTAATGTTTGCATTTGTGTTTAGGAGTAAACATGATGTGTTTTCTTGCTGCCGGTCAACTGCAGTGGCATAGATTTCTGTTTTATAGCAGCAGGGTCACCTAAAGTTTTCCAGACATGTTTGTTGGGTTGTTTTTGAGAACAAGTTTATTTCCTGGAGTAGGAAACAGAAGCTCAGTAAAACATTTTTATATATTGCCAAAATGTTCAACTTCCTTCCTGAGAAATGTCCTCTGCTACACAAAATAATTTATTTATACATATTCGGGGCGAAACCTATTAATATAAAAAAATTAAACAATATAATAGTATCTAATATAATATATAATAATATGAGCATTACATTTAGATCTAAGACAGTGGCCCCTGTTTCCCCAGAGATTTCCTGGAAAAATACCAGAAGTCCGAGCCAGATTTTACATCGTCTTTGTCCCTGTTAGCAAAACTAGTTTAGGCAAAATGTCTTTCATCTCTTTTTTCACTGTGCTTTTTTGTGTTTCAGTCACTTCATTCACTTTTTATCTGGCTGTTGTTTTGTTTCCTTGTTTAATTTGAATCTCCTTTTGGCAAATTTTCAAAATCTGTTAACTGTGTGTTATTTTGTTCAACAAATTTATATAATTGCGTTTTGACTAAAAGTGAACAGAGATATCAATTTATATACATACATAGAACAACTTAAGCCCCACTCTAGATGTTTTCATCTATTGTCAAAGTGTTCACTGCGTTCTTTAATTATGATTATGTAGTTTTTACAACCACCCCCCACCTCTGATGAGTGGCAGGAGATTTTTTTTTTAGAATTAGTCCTTTGTAGTAAGCCTGTCCCCTATTCCTGTCATCCATCTGTCTCTTCCTCTACCTTACAGCCCCTAACACATTCTATTTGTCTATAACCCGATGTATCAGAATGGAGCAGAGCAGGGGGCTTGTGGGACGTTGATTGTCGCTATAACATCATAATTGTTTTTTGTCTACCCCTAAATCAGAATAATTTTAACAAATCAAAAATGTCCATTTAAGCTTAATTTCTTTATTAACGTCCATCATCATACAAAACAAAACAAACCTTTTTTTTCTTTAGAGTGTGTTTTTTTAAAGATACATTTCTTCGCTGTAATTCGGTTTTTCTTTTTTTCTCTCTTGTAATTAAAACTGTTCCTCTAGTGATGATTGAAAGCGCACACGACGTATTGAACTCTGGCATCTGTGTCCAAGCGCTTCAGAAGTATATCGGGTTAACGCTGAGACAAATGTCAAAAGGGAAGGCTGGTGGTGGGGGGTGGGGGGTTGTCAGATAAGTAAAATGTCTGTGATTTGAATGTGCTTGACAGGATTTTTGCATATTTGCTCCCTGAGCCATGAAGATAACATGCTGTGTGAGAATGAGCATTGAATGCATTGTCAGCATTCAAAGGAAGCCCCCTTTTGGCAGGGTTAGTCATGCAAGTTAGTCAAGTAATTAAAACTCATCTGGGCATCTGAGAAAAAATGTACTTGGAAACTCCTTGTATTAATGACAAAGCAGTAATTTGATAAGTCAAAGAAATAATTATCCTAAGAGCTCCACAAAACAGCTGTTTCATGTGCACAAGTTGCAGAATTCTGTAACTTGCCCCTTTAAAAAAAGAAAAAAAACCAAAAAAACATTAATTCACTTTTCAATGTGATCTCAATGACGGTTGACATATTAAATTATTTCACTGTAATGATTATTGTAAAAGCAGATTTATAGCAGAGCTGCTGTGTTGGATGAATTAGCCAATAAACCTGCTAAAATGGCGGAGAGCCTATATGCTGACAAGCACAGATTTTTTTTTTTTTTTTTTTTCATAAGTCACCTTTAATAAAAGCAGTCTCTCACAGTTCACCCCACACCAGAAAGACTCCAATAATTGAGAGGGCAGGAGCTACAGCTGCACTATATTGGTGTCAGCGGCGTTCATGGGTCAGGTAAGCATAGAGGAACCATAATACCTTCCAGAAGGCAAAGCAGAATTCAGACTCACACATCAATTTAACTCTTTTTTTGTTCTTTCTTTGCATCTTGATATACGCATTCTTTTTTTTATTTTTATTTTTACAAATAAATCAATACTCAATGACATGATGTGTCTTTGCATTTATTTATATTACCTTGAACCAATTGACACCTATGCATACACACACACACAGAGACATAGGGCAACTTTTTAGTTGTTTTAAGTACTTTTAAGTACAACAACCATTATTGAGCACAGTAGGTGTATATATCAGTATTTTCTACTGACAGTGAAGCAGCAGAACTGCCACTGAGTCTTACGCTGACTTGGACAGAATTGTTCAAAAGGAACAAAAGATGAAGAATTAAATGGATTTAGTAGCTTGGAGTGATATAAAAAGATTATCTAACTTGCTAATGTGGTGTTTATGCTATTTATCTGAATAAATGTTAATTTGCTGCACTACTACTATACTATGCTCCATGAAGCTAAGCAAGTATCAATGGGTTAAGATAGTAAGGAGTGCATAGCAGTCCATTGTTGTTATCTGTTCCATTATAATAATGTTTGTGTTTATATGAGACACAATATGAGGAAACAAATCCAAAAAAATCACATTATTTGATTTTTAAATAATTTATTTGCAAATTATGGTGGAAAATAAGTATTTGGTCACCTACAAACAAGCAAGATTTCTTTCTCTAACATTCCTGTAACTCCTATCTGTGCGAGGATCCTCTGTCCTCCACTCGTTACCTGTATTAATATCACCTGTTTTAAGTTGTTATCTACATAAAAGACACCTGTCCACAACCTCAAACAGTCACACTCTACTTCACTATGGCCAAGACCAAAGAGCTGTCTAAGGACACCAGAAACAAATAGTTGGCCTGCATCGGGCTGGGAAGACTGAATCAGCAATAGTTAAGCAGCTCGGTGTGAAGAAATCAACTATTAGAAAATAGACATACAAGACCACTGATAGTCTCCCTCCATCTGGAGCTACCCGCAAGATCTCACCCCGTAAGATGATCAAAAGAAAGATGAGCAAAAAACCCAGAACCACACAGGGGGGCCTAGTGAAT
>NC_050524.1:27703057-27708038 GCF_002922805.2 Oryzias melastigma | reverse complement strand
TTTTTTGATTTTTAAAGAATTTATTTGCAAATTATGGTGGAAAATACGTATTTGGTCACCTACAAACAAGCAAGATTTCTTTCTCTAACATTCCTGTAACTCCTATCTGTAAGAGGATCCTCTGTCCTCCACTCGTTACCTGTATTAATGGCACCTGTTTTAAGTCGTTATCTACATAAAAGACACCTGTCCACAACCTCAAACAGTCACACTCTACTTCACTATGGCCAAGACCAAAGAGCTGTCTAAGGACACCAGAAACAAATAGTTGACCTGCATCGGGCTGGGAAGACTGAATCAGCAATAGTTAAGCAGCTCGGTGTGAAGAAATCAACTATTAGGAAATAGACATACAAGACCACTGATAGTCTCCCTCCATCTGGAGCTACCCGCAAGATCTCACCCCGTAAGATGATCAAAAGAACGATGAGTAAAAATCCCAGAACCACACAGGGGGGCCTAGTGAATGAAGTGCAGAGAGCTGGGACCAAAGTAACAAAACTACCATCAGTAACACACCACGCCGCCAGGGACTCAAATCCTGCAGTTCCAGATGTGTCCCTCTGCTAAAGCCAGTACATGTTCAGTCCCGTTTGCTAAAGAACATTTAGATTATCCAGAAGAGGATTGAGAGAATGTTCTATGGTCTGATAAAACCAAAATAGAACTTTCGGTAAGAGTCGTGTTTGGAGGACAACGAATGTTGAGTTGCATCCAAAGGGCACCATACCTACTGTAAAGTATGGGGGTGCAAGCATCATGATTTGGGGCTGTTTTTCAGCAAAGGGACCAGGATGACTGATCTGTGTGAAGGAAAAAATGAGCAAGGCCATGTATCATCAGATTTGGAGGAGACGTAGCTGGGTCTTTCAGTTTGACAACGATCCCAAACACTCTGCCCAGGTAACGAAGGAGTGACTTTGTAAGAAGCATGTCAAGATCCTGGCGTAGTCTAGCCAGCCTTCACATCTTAACCCCATGGAGAATCAGGAAGGACATGGAGGGACATGAAGTCCATGTTGCTCAGCAACGGGTCCAAAACATCACTGCTCTAGAGGAGATCTGCATGGAGGAATGGACCAAAATACCAGCAACAGTTTGTGAAAACCTTGTGCAGACTTTCAGAACACGTTTGACTACTGTCATTCCAAAAAGGGCATTTAACAAAATGTTTAGTTGAACTTTTGTTATTGACCAAGAACTTATTTCCAAAGTAAATTATTTAAAAATCAGACAATGTGATTTTCTGGATGTTTTTTTTCTCACTTTGTCTTTCAAAGCTGAGGTATCCCTATGATGAAAATTAGACATCTCTCATCTTTTTAAGTGGGAGAACTTGCACAATTGATGGCTAACTAATACTCAAATATATATATATATATATGTATATATATGCTGGTATATGTCCAATTTTTCCCAGCTCTGCTTCGTCTCTGCTGGCCTACATTCTTGTTTTTATTTGTTTTCACTGCACTCATCTCGCTCCACTATTTCTCCATGCAAGCACCATTGATTTGCTCTCTGGCTGAAGTGCTATTGATTACAGTACAAGCTTGACTTATACTGAGCTCAGGCAGTGCCATTCTGAAAAGAAAAAAAATAAATAAACCTGTAAATCTACACACACCAGCACAAAAACCTTTTAAAAATCTCACATTTCCTATCTTTCTTAATCATCTATCAGATTTAAAATTAAATCAACATTAGAACTTTTTGGCAAAACCCCTTTTTAATTTTTAGAGCCTTTGATCTAGATTGTATTCAGATGTTTACTGGCATATTGATTAGTTTTGCCCTTGTTAAAGACACTTCCCCATGTGCATTTTCTCTGCCTCAGTTTCAGAAGTGATTATTAGGAACGCTGTAAGTTGGACTTGACACTGACGCAAAGCAGCTGCCTGTAGGGAGAAGAAGGCCTCAGAAGACGGTTGAATAGTTCTTTAAAGCCTGTGAGCACAAGTGACTTTGTGTGTTTGTGGATGAGTGTCTGGAAGAGAGGAAATCTGTGGAGAGTTTCTCATCTTGTAGGGCATGAATTTATGTATGCTAAAACGCTGAGTGCAAGTACTTTTTAATGATAGAGAGACAGTGATGGAGATGGAATACAGCCTGATGAAGCACGAAATGTCTAACGTCACTCACAGTTATGTATTCATGTGCTATATAGCTGGAAAAAGGGGGAATTTGTTGATGTAGAAAACTGCTGACATGCTCATTGCAATGTATGGACAAGCCAGCGCATCTGGATTTAGATTCATGTGAAAAAGAATATATAGGCTAAGGCTTTATGTATCACACTGTACAAATACCAGCATGATCCTCGCTTGATCTAAAGCCAACACAAATGCAAGGAGAATCTTTTTCTTTTATTGCATTTTCACATTCAAAGCCTGGATGTTGACTAGACCAATGATTTGCAGCTGCAGCTTTGATACAATCAGGAAATTAACGAGCGATAAAAGAGCCAGCCACAACGTCTTTTCAGGAAAATAATCGGATTTGAGATCTGAATGGCCTTGTAATAAAGCATAAAGTTGGTCTTTCTGTCATAGTAAATGGTAAATAGCTTGTACTTGCATAACACTTTTTTCTACCTTCCTTGAAAGCTCTTAACAGTCACAGTCCCATTCACACAAACATACACACACTGCTGCCAAACGCTGGTGCCAACCTAGAAGCAAAGTGGAGTTCAGTGTCTTGACCAAGGACGGGAACCAAACCTACAATCTTTGATTATTGAGTACTTGCTTCTTTACCAACACATTGACTTGTTCAATGCATGCTGGTATTTATTTACAATCACCAACTTGACTTTTGGCAGAATCTGGGATCATTTTGTCAAAAATTTAAATTAAAAATTCTATGATGATGATATTATCTAGAGACACAGCGGTCCTTTCATCACAGGAGATACTCTCTCAAAATAACTCAAGTGATGTCTTCAATTTTTACATTTGTTATTGATGTTTCAAGACTGTAAACCCCTAACAACACACCATACTGGCTTTACTTTCTTTCTTGTTTAAACTTTCTTAAACACCCTCTTCTGTGGCGGCTGTGGAGCAGAGGTCGAGCAGCTGACCTCTGATCGGAAGATTGCAGGTTTGGTTACCGCTTTGTGTTGAATGTGACCTTGGGCAAGACACTGAAACCCACATTGGTCCTGCGGGTTATAGGTTGGCGCCAGAGCTCGAAGAGTGTAAATGTGTGTAAATGGGACTGTAAAAAGGCATTAAAGCGTTGTATAAGTAGGGCATCTACTATTGTATCATTCAAAGTTTAAATCTTTATAGAAAAATACATTTAGTTTAAAAGAATAACAAAAAGAACAACAAAGATCTGCTCACCGTCAAATAATTATGTAGATTTTGAAGACAAAAGGTAGTCTGCACAGGAGACACTGGAATGAGAAGATTGATTGATAAGGTTTAGAGCCAATCAGGATGCAGAACATTAAAATATATATATATAAAATTGCACTGAATAAAACCAGTGAATCAGCAAGACTCTGAAAGGTAAATCACGTTTTGGCGAGGGATCTATATTTTTTATAACATCACAGCACAACTTGGATGCTGCACAACGCAGCAACCCACTCGGATTGTACAAAAACTACTTAAAACTAGAGAAATTTTAGAAATCAGTGGGAAAGGATAAAGATAAAGCGGAGTATACACACACACAGATTAAAACTTACTCCTTTTTTAAATGTATAAACTGATGTTTTGTTTTTTTAATTTGTGCAGAGGATAATTTGTACCTCTTGAAGTTGAATTATGTTCAGCATCAGAGTCCAAAACGGCATCAACAGGAATCAGGCTCCATCACACACACAAATGCCTTCATGAGCACACAACACAGCCCTTTAAGCCCATATCCAACATGCACACTTATCACCAGGCAATCAATAGCAGTGGTGATGGATGCCATGCACTGATGTACGTGCTGCACTTTGACCTGTAATTGAATGTGTAGGTTTCAGACACTTTATCATGACAGGCCCATTCACTCCACAGGTCATCAGCCGCTAAATGGTTGATAAGCCAGTGCACTTTGTGTCTGCTGGTCATATGTCTGCTGTCAAAGCTGCAGGCTTTGCTTACTGATTTCTGGGAGGTGTGATAGAGAGGCAGGTTTGTATTTCAGATAAAAGGTTTCCATTTTTATGAGAAAGCTTTACCTTCTGTAACCTCATGTGCCTATAGATCTTACTAATGCTGCAGTGGAAACAAAGGAGTGGAGGACTTGAGTTTTATTTTTCTTAACATGTGGGGACAACAAACAGAATTTTTTTTAATATTTGTTTTTTTTGTTTGTTTGTTTTATTGACAATTTAAGTCAAATTTAGATTAAATAAAATAAACTAAGATCATATTAAAAATTTGTAGCACAATTGGCTTTAACTTTGGGGCGGAAGTGGCTCAAGTGGTTGAGATAGTCAACCAGTGATTGACGAGTCGGTGGTTTGATCCCCACTCCCCCTGTCAACTGTCGCTGTGTCCTTGGGGAAGACACTTTACTTTTCTTGCCCCCAGCGTGGCTCCACTGGTGTGAGAATGCTATGAATATTTCAGTGATGGTGCACACTGAGCCACGCCTCTATCAGTCTGTCCCAGGGAAGCTGTGGCTACAGTGTTAGCTTACCATCACGTATAAGGAGTGAATGAATAATGGATACATATTGTAAGTGCTTTGAGCAGAAAAATCCAATCTACTATCATTATTATTATAAAATCAAAATAACTTGCATATCAAACAAAGAACTCACACAATTTATAAAAACACACATGATGCCCTTAATCCCTCGATGCCATGACTCCCATGTCGGAAATGAGCATAGGGATTCAGAAGAATCATGATATGATTTGGTCCTTTTAAATAAATGTTATGTCATTTTCCAACTGCACTTTTTTATCTGCTCCTGATTCACAACAATCGGAATAAATTAGTTTTTGTTTTATATGTCCTCCATTATGAGAAA
>NC_050524.1:27700204-27703012 GCF_002922805.2 Oryzias melastigma | reverse complement strand
ACCTCCAACCTAACATTACCAGTATAAGTCCCATTTTTGTTTGGACTGCCAGATCGGTACGGGGCTTGTGAATAGTGATGCTGTTGCAGGATTTGATTGGCTGTACACTGGCCTCACTAGACTCAAGCCCCTGTACCAATCTCGCATATGGTACTGAGGCAACAAAAAGGGCGAGCAATGTTGAAGCTATCCAGTTATACAGTTGTAAGCCAGATGCCAGCTCAAAAGAAGAAAACAAAGACGTACATTGAACGACTCTAATGGGATGCATCAGAACGCAGCAGAACAGGCAGCTTGGCCCCTTGATACTGCAAGCTTTTTCCAACTGCACTTTTTTAACTGCTCCTGATTCACAACAATCGGAATAAATTAGTTTTTGTTTTATATGTCCTCCATTATGAGAAAAATACCCCAAGAACATGTTAAAATCATCAAAAACACAATTTAAACCTAGCTCTGAATTTAGAAATACTGCGAACTGCCATCATTTTGCTTCATAATTTAAATCAAAACTTTGCTAATAATGAGATTTTTGTTATTTTAGCAAAGCAGAATAAATCGTATGCATTTTAAGCAAAATTAAAATGTTTAAAGTACATTATACAATTACAGATGTAACGTAAATAGTTCTTTAATGTCAGAAAAAAACTATTCACAATTGTTTTGATAATGACGTCTCAAATAAATTCTCTCTTGATTCTTTGAGCTTACATTTCTCATACTTCTCTTAAACTCATCCAACAGAATTATGTTGTGTCCGCTGATAAAATAAAATGCAGCGTTCTAAGCTTAAGTGCATCTGTGTTCTGTTCAGTCCAAACCTAATATTTGCTATCATAAACACAAATATCTCGGGGGTTTAAAGCACCGCAGTCTACCTCTGTGAAAAATGGTCTTTTGTGTGCATATAAAGCACACAGAACTATAATATTCTTTGATGTAAACTTCTCATAAAACTGCAGCATAAGCAGATTTGATAAGGGATACAACTCACAAACATAAAACACAGCAGAACTGAACTCATTAAAGTCTAATTTTATGTTTTCAGTCACATTTCATGCCTTGGTTGAGGAGTCACATTCAGCAGACTCATAAAGCTTCAATAAGTTAGGTAATGAGTCTGTATTAGAGGAATTTCAAGTAATAATTTCAAAATCACTCAGTAGGAAGAACACATAATGCAAATAGTCGGTGTAATAAAAACAGGTGAATTGAAAAATAAATTAAAAAGGGAAAATAAAGGAATTTCATGTTCCTGAAAGCTTTACATTTAATTATTGAAGTGAACTTTCTTGTCAGGTTTATCCACCGCATCAGGATCCTACTTTCTTTTGAAGTTGAAAACTACCTTAAATGATTTAAGACATTTCCCTTTTTCAATACATAGCTTAAATATCACCCTCTATTGTTTAGTGTACTTATGCTGTTTTTACATGTTTTTTTTCCACATATATATAACAATAAAGAGCATTTTATGAAGAAAATAAGCTTAAAATTGCCTTTCTGAGCATTACTGCATTCAACATGAATCAGGAGCAGACAAAAAAATGAGATTGATTTTACAATTGATTAAACAGGGTCTTTAAATGAAGATGATGATCTGACTTTCCTTATTCAACATCCTTCAGCACAGCGGCGGCGGCTCCTGACAATGAGGGGGTCAGTGCTGACCGTAAGCAGTCCGGCTCCAGCTGCAGCTGCAGGGAGTGTGCTGAGGAGGCCAGGGACGCACTTCCAGGCACCAGAGCTGTTAACAACTTAACCCCAGAAAATTGATATCAAAACATGTCAAGTTCGGCCACCATTTTGCTCTGAGATAGTTCTATGCCTCCTAAATCATTCATTACGAAAATAAAATAGCAGAATACAGACTAGTTGCTGTTGCCATTTGTGTTCCTGTTTTTTTAATTAATGCAATACTGACACAGGACAAAAATGGACATATAATTGCACAGCATTGTCATGTGTTTGTCTGATTCATGTTCTGGGAGGCTATGTACTTTTTTGATACCAAATAATTTCCTTTCTGCTCAGGAAAACTTTTTAGGCTCATGCAGTTTAAAAATGTGCACAAATTTGTTTATTTTTTCCATATCATTTTTCAGCTCTGAAACGGATGTGTGAATATTTGAGGTACCACTATTTTAATACCACTGTCAACCAATTTTCTCAGCTTTACAAATCTACTCAAACCTTCTTTTACCAGCAAATCTTTGTTTCTTTCAATATTGCTAGATTTTTTTTTTATTTCATTAAAGGTTTGTTTTTTTAGAGTTTCAGCAATAAAGAAAATTGAAAAAAAATTAATGGCTATGCTTGAATTCCTTCTCTACTCACTACACAGTGTACTATATAGTTTTTGGTGCTGTCAGAATCTACAATTCCAAAAATTACACTAAAAATTTCCCAGAAGTCTTACTGAGAAACTAACGTATATCAATGCTCACTACATTAGCGAATATAGACCACAATGCATTGCGGTCAAACAATTGTTGTGAAAAAAAAAAAACATGTTTAAATTGAGTTTTTTAAATAAACCATTCACATTGTCATCATCAGAACACATTGAAGTCATAAATCAACATTGTGAAATGTTCGTATTGATTCGATTTTTATTTTGTGAAATCGGTAGCGTCATGTCCAGCGTTTGGGAAAAACGAAAGAAAATTAGTGAGCATGGGTTCTGAATTGCTTTTAAAATCCAGGGCACAATATAGTAGTTAGGGATTAGGGTGGGAATTCGGACATAGACAGTGTCTGTCTGAAACCCTGTATAAAGTTTATAGTGTGGGCTTTTACAGTCTTAAA
>NC_050524.1:27678228-27699565 GCF_002922805.2 Oryzias melastigma | reverse complement strand
AAAACACATTGAAGTCATAAATCAACATTATCAACATTGTGAAATGTTTGTATTGATTTGATTTACATTTTGTGAAATCGGTAGCGTCATGTCCAGTGTTTGGGAAAAACGAAAGAAAATTAGTGAGCATGGTTTCTGAATTGCTTTTAAAATCCAGGGCACAATATAGTTGTCATGATTCAACCATCAGCCCTCACTTCCGTCCACCAGAGGGAGGCCTCGCCAGAGTTTTAACACCTACTGCCTGACTACAAGTCCCATCAGCCACTTTCCTTCCAGCACAGCTGATCACCTTCCAGCACAGCTGATCACCATCAGCTCATCAGTACCCTCCAGCATTTAAACAACTCCCAGCCACTGCTATTTTGTGAAGTCTTGTTTTGCCTAGCAGACATTCTTAACGTTATTAATCCTAGTTTCCTACTCTGTGCCTTGACCTTTGCCTGTTTTCAAGTTTATCTGCCTCGCCCCTGTGATTTTGACTTTTGCCTGGATTTTGACTATGTATTATGTCCTGCCCTTGCTATACTTCAGTAAAACGTTTGCACATGGATCCAAACGACTCCGTCCCTCCATTACAATAGTACTTAGGGATTAGGGTGGGAATTCGGACATAGACAGTGTCTGTCTGAAACCCTGTATAAAGTTTATAGTGTGGGCTTTTACAGTCTTAAAACATCTGTAATTATTCTAATAAGTACAAAGAACTAATTTACAGATTTTGTCTATTGCTGATTATTTTAGAGCGTAACTCCCACAATGAGCGAGGGTTGACCGTACTTTTTACCTGTTTGTCCAACTCCTTTTGTGTGTACAAAGTCCTTGGATGAACCCCCGCTTTGGCTAAACTCACAAACGTGGGTTTAGCAACTGTTTAGCAACCAGTAGTTGCTTATTTCTGATTCCAAGAACAGAAATAGCTCATTGCACCTTTCAGAAACATCCACATCTATTCTAACAATATGGATTTGTTCTCTCCTTTATATGACAGGTCCTTTCAGCAAGCGTTTTGACATCAAGGATAGCTACAAATTACACAACAATGACTTGTCATTTGTCAATGCAATTTAATAAACAGAACAGACAAATCTATTACCTATATATTCTTATTTGGATGTTAAACTGAGGATGTAATCACACAAAACGTCTAAAATTAGCATTTTATTGGCCAGCGTGATGTCAGTGTGCCTTTTACCACTTTGATTGCAGGCTATTGTCTGACTATAAACATGTTGTGATTAACCACTGACAGAGCTGCCACAGGATTCTTTTCATATATTATATTAAAAAGTAAAAATTATATGAAATTTCAGGGCTGTTACATTTTTATTTTGGCCTAGTAAACACTTACTGTATCCAAGAACCATAAAAAAGTTTCAATTAAAAGAAAAAGTTAAACTTCTAAGACATAGCATTGTTTAAAGTAACTAAAGTTTCAGTAAGGCCACATGTCTGTTGTTTTATATTTACACTGCAAACAGCCCAAAGCTGGGAAAGATCATATTAATAATGCTATGGTTTCCCCTGTGTGCCTGTTTGTTTGTGTTTTCATATGTGCTCGTCTGAATACCGTCCTGCCCTAGGTAGTGGCCTTCACTACGTTGTATTATTTCATGATTCACATACACACACCTAAACAGGATTTACCAGGACATTTGGAGGAGAGTAAACAGAATATTTCATCAGCTGTGTGATTTGGAAATATTTGCGCCTGCGGTAAAAGCATTACAGTCTGTTTGTTTGAGGTAGTGATCCTGTGTGTTAGCACACGGGTGCAAATGTGTGTGTACATCAACACTGCCAGAGCCCGTGTTAATGTAGTTTTGCAGACTCATCCCAGTTGGTTTGTTTTGAGTAATAACCCTACATATAGCCTCTTCTATACTCATAGCAAGTAAGCAAAGCAAGTAAAAGTAGGTTTCTGATTCGATGTCTTGGAGACTTCTACCTCCAACCAAATTGTGGAAGTTTGTTTTTATGTAAAGCATGTGGGGGAGATATTCTATAAAAAATGACATGATTTATGTGTTTATGAGGAAAAGTATATAATCGGGATGTTTAATTTAAAAGATGACAGCAAAATGTCACCATAACCCCATTCTTTTTGGATAAGAAATGGGAAAGCCTTGAGCTAAAAATATGTTACCGAGCATGTAGTCCAGACAGGCATGAGCGCTGATGATTTGAATCCCAGTAACCTTTACTGAGGATGTGTCCTTCTGTTTGTTACATAACTCTGTGCTGCCCTGACACACTTTTTTATGAGTGACTTTGATAGATTTGGAAGTCACTTTGGATTCAAGTGTTTGCTAAATGTGAGGCTGAAGCGTTTTTCCTCCTTAAAAAAAGAAGGATATTTGGGATGAACTATATAGATTAAATATAGAAATAAATATATCCAAATATTATTGTTACATTTGAAAGCAATCGTGGGTTTTAAGGACCAGATTTTTTTTTCTTTTTGCAATTCTCCTTCTTATTGAGTGAAAATTTCACCCTCACCACAAAC
Organism: Oryzias melastigma; assembly: GCF_002922805.2. Classification (NCBI taxonomy): domain Eukaryota; kingdom Metazoa; phylum Chordata; class Actinopteri; order Beloniformes; family Adrianichthyidae; genus Oryzias; species Oryzias melastigma. The sequence goes on along the minus strand of NC_050524.1, from coordinate 27,697,056 downwards.
TGAAAAAATTCAACAAAATCAGCATGACCTTTGACCTCCCACACCTCCATCCTCTCCTCTTTCAGTGAATTCCAGACATCCTTTATTTTTACCATCATCCTAAAGTGACCCCACTCATTTTTTAACCAATAATTCCTGAAAAAAAACCTTTAAAAAATTGGTGGAAACTGATTTAAGGCATAGTGTAAACCCCACCCCCCATCCACAAAAAGTCAAAAAAGTGAATGGGACGAAAATCTCTTATGGGGCTCACAAATAAATACATAAATAAACAAAAATCAACTAATGACACCAAAACACAGTGTCATGAAAATCCAAAGGAAGTTCCTAGATTGTGATCTGGTAATGGGATGGCCAAAGGACCAATGGCTTGGCGGCCTCATTCACATATTGTGGGACGTGTGAATTTGTCACAGTTTTCCACAATATGGGAAAGGGAAACTTTTGTTTGAGCGCTCATCGCATCATTTCATATCACAAAGAGGCCATCATCTTAAATAATAAAAAAAAAAAATCCCCTTTTTTACTTTCTAGAAATTTAAACTCCTTGTAGGGACCTCCACAACTTTTAGATCATCATTGAGAAGATACTTTAAAAAAAAGTTGGACCTAAAAGTTTGTAGATTTTTAACAGCATAAACATTTTTTACAGAAAGTTGTGAAAACTTTTCACATTTTTGCCTCAGGGTGAACAAAACAATATGACATGCAATATCAATGCATAAGGAACGTGGGTGTGGTTATTGGTATATTAGCAAGCAAAAGGACACAGTAGTGAGGAAAACTCCCTGTATTTGTGAAATTATGGAAGATACTCCTGACATACCAAATTCAGTGATGGACACCTCTTGCCGTCACCAGTTTGGGTTATGAAAGGGACACACATGAGAAATACTTGAAAGTTTGCTATAATGCTACACTTACACTGGGCTTAGAAACGTGTAGTCAAGGGACCACTTTTAATAAAAAGTCTCAAAATGTACATAAATATACATTTCAAGCTTCCACATTCAAAACTCTCTCATTCATGTGTGACTATGCACATTTTAAGTCAGTTTTTATGTTCAAAAATCATTGCCATTAAAAGTTAAACCACTTCAACTTTGACCAATCAGGGTCTCGAGCGTTCAAGGATGCATGGTGTGCAGGCAGAGAATTTACAATGGAAATGAAAGAAGAGGATTTATCAAATAATTGATCAGACGATTACATTTAGAATTACAATCACAGAAGCATATAAAACAAAATAAATAACCTTATGGTTGTTGCAGTTTCTTTCTTTCAAAAATCTCTGTGTTAAATTGATGTTTGTTTGTCAGTGCATGTTCTAAAGTTTTTGTTTTTTTTCTGTTATATGGAGTACCTGAACCATTTTTATCAGTGTTTGCTATTATAAATAAAACATTCAATCAAAAATGTGCTCAGTCTGGATGAGTCTCTGTAATAACCAAGATTTCTGCATTGGCAGTTTCCACATGCCCGTGTGAATTTCCCGTCTCCTGATCCACAGACTGGATTTGTTAGCCGGAGACTCCCTGCGGTCACACATCAACCTCCAGCTTCTCCTTCCTTATATGAAGGTAATGATGGCCAGGTGCATCTGTTGATGTAATCATACGAGGTGCAGAAACCAAAATTGCTGCAGAAACAATGTATCGCAACAAGCATAAACAAGGAGTAATGTTTGGAGTGCACAAACATATTGTTTGAGGGAGAAATTACATGTCATGCTAAAAACCTGCAAGTCTCTTTTAAGCAAAAAGATTAAAATGTGATCATTTGTGGCACTGTAGATTATTTATATTAAAATGTGTTTACCAAAGAGCTCTGACTTACTAATGCAATACATAGAGATATGTGCTAACAGGGCAGTGGGCGCAAAAAATAGGTTGCACATGATTTACAAGGCAGGTTGCATCTGGTAAATAGGCAAAATAGTACACGCAATTCATTGAGCCATTTTATTTATGGGCGTTTCTAGCAGACTGTATAAAGAGAACATGGGAGGAACAAATGCAAATAGATCAATTTAGAGCATGTAATGTGATTTATCAAACGAAAAGCAGGACTGTGTCCTCTGTTATGTGTCTATATTTTGCAGCTACAAACAGCTGCAACTATAGTTTTAAGGCAAAAAAAAGATCACATATTTTCTGCAAATGTTCATCCTCCAGAATGCCAGAAGCAAAGAATGTGCATACATAGAAAATTGCATATTCTAATTAGTATCAGTTAGTAAATACAATTTATTGCACTCAATTTTGCACTCTTTTTTAAGAGTGTTTAAGAGTAGAACCGTATGAGCCAACAGTGCTTCACTCCACTTCCTTGCTCTGGCTGCAGGCTATGAGCCACCAGTGTCTGAGCAAAGGCATTTAGATGGACGGATCAATGTGAGGTCTCATTCAACAAAGACGCCAAGTGTGATGTTAACATTTCTTTGCTACTTTTACAATTCGCCTTTCACTTCCGTATTGATTTAACCTCCCGCACAAACTCCGATATCTATTGTTTGGTAAAATGCAGCTTAGCTGTGCTATAGGACCTTCATATAAAGGTCTTACTGGACGAAAATGAGAAATTAGGTACTTTCTAGAGTCTGTTTCAACACTGTGGAAGGGCAGATGCACAACACAGTTGTAAAGAAGACCAGGTTCCAAATGCATATGTGGAAAAAAAATTGATTTAAAAATAAAGCTAACCCTAGACCGTGTATGTCTACATTTTGTAACATGTGACTTTTCAAGGGTAACATTTTATGTACTTTGTACTTAACCTGTTTATTAGCATTCTTTCGTTGCTTTGTGGCTTACTTCCTGTTAATTTTTGGATGAAGTTTTGTCCCTTGTGGATCCTTCTGTCACAGTTCCACACCTGGCTCAGACTTTGATGAGCGCCACACCTTGCCATTAAGTCATTGCTCACGCTCAGTTTGTGCATTTTTCTCTGTTCCTGTCATCTCTCCTCATCCTTTTGTTTTGTCTCCTGACAGCTTCTGTTCACAGCCAGTTTGTGGTTTTGGATTCCCTCCTCTGCAGCGCCTTTGCTTATTGAATTCTCTTTTCTCCTCCATCTGTCTGCAGCTTGTGGGCCCTGCATTCAGATCCCCCATCACTGCTTTTGACGCTGGGAAATTTCAAGGCCGTAGTGCATCTGTGAAAATGGCCTTAAGATCATTTACTCGTGGTCTCAAAGCAGTCCAGATAGTGACGTGAGCTTCAGGCAGCAACCTTGATCAAGACTGACAGCACCCTATAATAAATTAAATACAGAAAACCCAACAAAACAATGCAAATGACTCAAATGTGCCTCATTTAGTGGGCCTCCATGCTTAAAATAACCACATCCCTTTACTTTTTCACTATTTCAACAACACTCAGACAATGCTGTGCTGCGTACAAGAGTTTATTTGACTTACACTAATTATTTTGCCCAGTTCTCCCCTTTAAGGTTCTTTTTAAATATCTCACAAAGAATAAAAAATGTTTGTGCCACAGATGTTCAAAGAAATTGATTAAGTTTTGACTGGAGTTCCTTCATATAATATATATAACAATTAGAACCTAAAATAGCCTGTGTCACCTGGTGTGGTGTCGATTGATTGTTTGATTGTTTATTTAAGACAGAAACAGCATATATTAATAAAACATTTAATAATGCAAATATTTAAGTCCCAGGTCAACTGTCTATGCTTCCATTTGTTTCAACAATTTTTAACAACCACCAACCATTTTCACACTTTTTTTTTTTTTTTTGCTATTTCTTTTTCTTAGTGATTTATTTTATGTCTTCCAGGTTACAGATCACACTCTGCATATAAAATTGATTATTGATAATTTTTAAGTAAAAAAAAGGAAAAAAAACTATGGCAGAATCAGAATTTTTCCACTATCCCAACGCTTCCTCCGCTTTATGTTGTTTTGTATTTCTGAGCACTGGCTAACGTAGCTAACCAGCAACTGCTGTTAAAGTCATCGAATGGGAGTTGTGTCTGAATTTGATGACACTATTTTTTCAGAACTCTCCCTTTTTTAGGGCTAAATGCAGGGGTAAGGAGGAGCCGTAGGAGTTGGGGAAACTTGGTTTACTTTTTATCTTAAACTTTTTATTTTAAAGGTATAAACAACCTGATACTTCCTGGACAGTTCACTCATTCATCACATTGTGTGAGTGCCACGCATACAGTTTTGGGACTCCTTAAACCTCATTTCCACTGAGTGGTCCAGTTCTGTATGGTCCAATATTTTGAGTTTTTCCATTATAAATCGACCTATTAACCAATACTGAACTGTTCCTCTTGAGAGCCCCCATCAATTGTAGGTCCATTGAAAGTACAACTGAATGGTTGGGGTGGAGCCGACCATTGATTGGCAGTAAGTGATGACACTAGAAATCGCAAATATAGCGTTCATTTAAGCTAACGTTTCCAATGTTTGTAAGCATTCAGGTTTTTGCAATTTCCTGTGTAGTCTTTTGGTTACGAGTCTGTATTGAAAAGGCCTGCAAACAACAGCAAGGCCTAGTCTGCGGTGGAACTGCAAATGTTCTTTGCCATCTTCGGTGATGATGTGATACAGGGTGTGCTAGCGATACGCTAGCGGTTTACACCGCACATTTGCCATGAAAACTAATCGCTCAGTGGAAGCGAGGCTTAACTGAGGAGAAAAGCTTGCCAAGATTTACTGGACTGTACCACTGCTTTTCATATTAGACCACAGCGTTCAGTAAAAATGATTCTTTAGAGTCCCAAAAGCAACTTAAAGTTGTTTTTGAACTGTATAGGAGGAGGCCAGAGTAAATAATGCTTGTGAAGAATGTTCTCTCAGAAACCTATGTGTTAACCTCCATCATACGGAAGACTAAGAAAAAAAAGTAGAATACCGCAAACACTACATTTAAGCTGAAAATGAGCAGATAAACATTCTGATGCATGTTATATTCCTTTTACTGCACAATGACACGTTCTGTTTTAGTGAAAAGCCTGGGAAGAAAGTAGGAATAGCCTGTAATCATCAGTTGTTTTAGGAGGAATAAAAAATGAATTAAAAAAAATGGCAAAAATCTAAATAGATATTAGATGCCGGAATGGAACGGTTATGTTTTAGCATTTCATCCTCCAAATATGGAGGACATTGCCACGGGCCCAGCTGCAGCAGAGATATTCCTACTTTGGGCTCATTGAGTGGGTGTTGGCAGAACCTGTTGTGTGCGACTTGTATGACTGTGACAACATTCATAACACCTTTTTGCAGCTTCCATTCAGTATCCTGTCAACAATGGCGATACTCAGAGATGGATGTCTGTGCTTTTGAAGGGGCCTGAGGGAGTTGTAGTGATGGATGACATGTTGTTATTTGACTCAACCAGGAAAGAACATAACAACTGACTAATTGCTGTTCTGGGGACAAAAAGAGTTTGCTGTGAACCATGCTGGTAATTCAGGAAAAAGTGATCAGTGCAGATGAGATGAATCAAACTGAAGGTTATCACAGAACTACAAACCTTGATCAATATAGTACAGCTGCATACTTGACCTTTTAAGACCTGGCTTTACACGTGTGGACATCACATTTTGGGCTATATTAACACAGTAATTAATTCTGCTTTCAAAGCCCAAATAGAAAAACAAAACAAAAAAAAAAGGCATGTCAAAAAAGCAATAGAGTCTTAAGAAGTCCATTAACAAAACTTCAATACTATGATGCCAAACACATTCTGCTAAGATCTCCAAGCATTTTATTTCACCGCTCTATTCGGATATATGAAAAATTACTGTCATATATTTCCAGATGGGCGCAAAATTCAATTCTTAATTTCTCCTTCATGATCAATTTTCATACAAGTAGTACTTCTATCCATCCATCTTCTTCCACTTATCCGGGACCGGGTCGTGGGAGCACCAGTCTTCCCTCTCACAGCTCAGATAATTCTAGGGTGTTTGGTTGTACATTTAGGACAATCACAGTTGGTTCCCACACCGATGGAGTATTTTTCCACTCAGACGTTAACTAACAATAGAATTTATAGTCATTCCTACATTGGTGAAGATTCAGGAAGTTTGGAATTCTGTTGTATTTCATTTCTACTTCCTCCATTGACATCATCACTATCTCAGCGCTGAGCTTCCTTTTTGTGCACCTTATACTCTTTCACTACTGTTTGTAATTAGGTCCCCTGTTATCTGACTGTCCAGCTGTCGCCATGTGTTTGTATCTTTGTGCTTGAAGTAGTGGTACAAAACTCAAACAGGGCTCCTTTTAGCCTGTCAGTGAAACTTCTTGTTGAATTGGGAACATAAACCACCTCTTTTGTGCTTGTACAAAAAAATATTTTTGATATTTGATGAATAATTGACATTGAAAGAAATAAAAGTTAAAAAGATATATATGTATATACAATTGAAAAAAAAAACACAATGGGGGAGGGATTATATAAATTCTCTAATTCCCACTCCCATTATTCAACAAATCAAACTGATTATATTTAACAACGTACAGCATCTTGCGTGTACTATATTTGTATAGATAAATCTGTTTTGTCATTTTTTATTGCCTTATTCCTTTATTTTTAAATGCCTGAAATAAAGGGGAAAAATCAATATATTAGGGTGCTGAGAGACATAAGATGCATTTCAGTAATTACATTTTTCCTCTCCTTGTCACATTTGTTTGACCTACGGACAAGTTATGCATAAAAACTTTGTTTTTTTTCTAGATGCTACAATGTAGAAAAAACATTTTTTTCTCAGAAGGATTTGAGCATGCTGATGTTTTATGGTTTTAACATTTAAAACTAAGTGCTCAAATGTAATAGTTTTCCAGAACAGCATAAAGGTTAACTGGCCTTTATTAAGATAATTTTGGAATGGGGATAAAATATGAAAAGCAGAATGGTAAGAAGAAAAAAACACAAGCAGAGTTAAACATGACTTTACAATGGGGCATATTACCATATCCCATATTACCCTTTGTGCCCTGTGAGACACAACCTTCATGATTGCTCCATTGCTCTCCTTAATCCCCTCGATTACAGTGTCGGCATTTGAAATGCTTTTCTACCGAGCACTCTGCTTCTGCTCATCCTAAAGTGTTTGTGGCTAGAACTATTTCACACTAACCAGGGATTATAGGCTTGTTTTTTGCCATTTACTTCTTGTTATTGGTCAATGGCCTCATTTCTCGTGTATGAGAATGGTTAAACTATACAGGGCAGGGCTGCAATATTACTTGGCAAAGCCATGCATAGGAAAACATGTTAAATTATAAAGCGGTTCCCATGGAGAAGGATAGAAATGATGATGAGACCTTTGCTGGATTTAATCAGGGGTAATATCTTTAAATCAGAAAAGTACCCAACGTTTCCCAAAGAACCAAACAGGGAAAGGAAAAAGGCAGAGATGGACAACATTTTACACTATGAAAGCATTGTGTGTGTGGAATACACTAGAAAAGCATATTAATAACATATTTGTGTCCACAAAAACAGTCAATTCTGTGTTTATGGCAGTACGACGTGTTCTGGGCATGTGAAACACTTTTATTGTTAGCCAAAGCTAACTATTCTGGACACTATTACACTATGAATGTATGTGCACATGTATTTAAGTAATAATAGAAGCTAAAACTAAATCTTACTATCGCCATTTAATAAAAAGTGTGTGCCTTATTTGACAAAATGTTACGTTTCACTGAGTGTTGTAAGGAACTGAGTTAAATGAGGACAACACAGAATTAATCTGAAATGAAAAGAGGTAATTGGAAAAAAATATATACAGTATAAATTTTGGTTTTAGAAGAGGTCAGAAACAGAATTAAGTCTGGCAATAACCTGTAACTTAACCAACGGGATAGACAAACTAACAGAAACCAACAACCATCAAAACGACAAATGGGGGAAACCTAAAGTATTAAGTGGCTTATCAGACCACTTTCCAAACATGAGTGAAAACTATTTTATAAGGACTACAAACAAGACTAAACATGGGACTGATCTGTTGGTAGAAAAAACAAGCACACAAATATAGTCCACTTAAATAAATGCATATCAATTTGACAGAACTAAAACAAGTAAATTAGTCCTGTCATGAGAATACATTTTTGCGGGATTAATTAATCATGACTTGTAGATAATTCATCTATTTTTAATCAAACCTAATAATTGCTATGGAAAGCCTGGTTTTGAGCAATCTAAAAAATATTCACCACAAACCTCATATTAATATTATATTGCAGACGTTGATGTCAATTATTCCCCAGTTTATTATCCAAGTCGATCAGTCTTCCTCATATCCCATTAATTTATGATGATGAACACCTCGTTAAGTTTTAACCCTTACATAAATACTGTGGCATTATGTAATTGTTTCATGTTAATTCAGTTGAAAATCTACAAAGTCGCACATTGATGATGTCACATCACTTCGTTTTCAGCTGAGTTCAAACAAAAGGTTCCTTCAAGGAAACAGCTGGATCATTGTTTTTATGAGAACACGACAGTTTTAGATTAAAAATAAGATAAACATGATTACAAAAAATCATTTTATCTTAAAAGCTTATTTGTCTGTAATTAATCAATCTCCTTTGTGCTGTATCTCCTGTCCACAACGCACTCGGTTTGCTAAATTTACAAATTTACATGAATCTCAGATCACAATCAGATCTTTGTTTTCATTTTATAATCCTAAACCTGTTTTTCTATGAAGGTTTGAATAATTCTGTAACGGTGGCGCGGTGGTTAGCGCTCTTGCCTCACAGCGAGAAGGCCCCGGTTCGACTCCCGGCTGGGACCTTTCTGTGTGGAGTTTGCATGTTCTCCCCGTGCATGCGTGGGTTTTCACCGGGGACTCCGGCTTCCTCCCACCGTCCAAAAACATGCTTCCTAGGTGAATCAGTGACTCTAAAGTGCCCCTAGGTGTGAATGTGAGAGTGAATGTGTGTGTGATTGAGGCCCTGCGACAGACTGGCGACCTGTCCAGGGTAAACCTTCGACTGTCAGTAGCCGGGATAGGCTCTGGCACCCCCGCGACCCCGAAAGGGACGAAGCGGCCAAGAAGATGGATGGATATATATTGTATATACCTCATCTACCTAGAATGACTGTGTTTCAGCTTGAGTTACTAATTTTTTTACTGGGACTATGACCTTGTCTGGTAATGAAAGTAAATAAAAAACAGAAAAAATCTATATCACCTATAATACGCCGCCACTTTCCAGAAATCTCTGGTCATTGTTACACAATCCTTACCAACAAGCTCACAGGTGTTGGCAAATCAACATAGCTGCTGCCTTATTCTCTTTTATGATGAGGTCTTATGCAACACTTCTGCAAATGTTTATTGGGAAACAACTCACAGTTAGCTTAAATTATTATTATTTTTTTTATTTTCATCTCTGGCCCTGCCAGTAAAATTAGTTTTTAAAGAGACTGTTATTATAGTAATAACTTTTTTTACTCCCTTTACTGATATGGCAGCCCACCAGGCATTTCTGACAACATGTTTCTGCGTCTGCTGTGTTATCATGGTTACAAAAGCGGCCCTGGGCCTTAATATATCAAATTGCATTTTATTCATTACAGATTGCATTTTTCTAAAACTGAAACCCATTACACACAAATAATTCTGAAGTTTGACACTGAAACGAATATGATTTGAACAGGGGGCTCAACTCTTAAACATGTCTGCAAATGCAGCCTCCAATAACTTTCTAACTGACACAAATGCTGACCTTTGCTGAGTTGGCTTCTTCATCAGTGTGTGTGTGTTTATGAATTTGCAAGCATGCCAGTTGTAGGCGTAACTCACATGAATTGCGCATGTATTTATATGTAAGTCATAATGAATTGTGGCACACGTAAAACTTTGATTAAGTGCCACTGAGAGCAGATCTCTGTGGTCAGCTGAGTGGCAAATAAAAGCTCAGGCTTTCAATATTTTTGATGCCCTTCCACAGTAAAATAAACATAAAGTCTACCATGGATATTACTTTCTATCGTGAAATAGTCAGGGCTTTCTTTGTCCTGTTCTTTTCTTTTTTAGTTAACAATTGGTTATGATATGAATCTGGTACGGTTGTGTGTGGGTAGCCATAGAAATGTGTCTAATTTGTGTTGTGTGCTACATGTATGCGCAGGGTCATTTATCAGTCACTGTTATAGCCTAATAAACCATATCCATATTTCACTGTGTTCATTGTGTACCATAAACCACTAGTAACCTTTTAATTTTCTACATAAATAGACAGTGGATCTCATAATCTATTGAGGTGAATTCTCTAACTGACCATGAACCCATATTTGGTACATGGTGCAATAATAGTCTGTCAAAATGTTTTGTTTTCGACCTTGGTGAGCAGTAAAAGATGCCTGGTACTCGACCCCTTGTTGAATCTATCTACAGTGCTTCAACATAATGACCAACAAAAGTGAGAGTATTGTTTTTTATGTTCTGTCTTACAACTGGACAATGTTGATTTATTGTAAATGAGTTGGATAAAGTCTGACTGCAGAGGATGATTATTGCAGACAAAAGAGACAGACTTGAATAACAACACAGTTTACTGGAAAAAAAAAAAATCCTGTGAACATCTCTGACCAGTTGGCTGCTTTTTGAGCACCATAGGCATTCTGGGTAGTGTAGTTGCACTATATTTCCAATTTGTTTTGTTTCACGTCATGCTCCTTACAATCCAATGCATCTTACTGAATTTGCTATGTGTGGACCAAGCAGGTGTAAATATAGATCAGGCAAACCAAAGAAAACAGCAAACTGCTACAGCTGGGCAAATTCATTGATTTGGTCACATAAGATTCAGGGAACGCCTCCTGACGCCATTTTCAACACTTCCTTTTATAGAAAGGAACACTTCCTGCCAACTTTCCTGCAGCCAATCAGAACATATCATTTAGAAAAAAAGACCACCAGCAAATGATGAGAGATGATATACTCTAAAACAAGACTGGAAATACAAAAATATGAAGAAAAAGACATTTTCCACAAGTTAACTTTGAAATTCATACATTGAAACTCAAACAGCAATGAAGAACACAGAAAAGGCAAAACATTCAGCTTCCTCCTCACAATGTTATTTTTTTAATATAAACATGGTGCCTTGTAATCAAGGCTATGTCCAAATTCCTCCCCTACTCCCTATTTGCCCCTTTCTAGTGCTGTCCGAATCTACAATCAAGCATACTAGAAAAATTTCCCAGAAGTCTTTGTGAAAAACTAGTGTGCATCGATGCTTACCACATTAGCTAATACAGACCTAATCGAATAACTTTTGTGAAAAAAATGTGTGTAAATGTATTTTTTCCCCATTTTCATCATCAGAACACAGTGGAGTCATAAATGGATATTGTAAAATATTAATATTGATTCTATTTTTGCTTCGTAAAATCAGTGATGTCATATCTGGCATTTAGCAAAACAAAAGTAAAGTAGAGAGCATGGTGTCCGAATAACTTTAAAATCCAGGGTAATGTAGTCCACGCACAGTAGTTCTTTTGTTGTTAGGGTTTAGGGTGACGTAGCCCCAGTGTTGCTTATAGTCCAACAACCTTTTATCTAGCTCAGTTTCAGTTTCATTATTTTTTTGCTCAACCTTGTACATGCATTTAAATTAATACCTGTTTTTTTCTTTAATTTGCTTTTATGCTCATGAATTAATTTCTTTCCAGTGAGTCTCTGTACTGCTTTCATGTCATTTAAGTCCCCCTATGACATTTTTTAATTTAATAACAATCGTTCTTAGTAGCGTTTTAATTATGATCAGGGGGCATGGCTTTTGGAGCTGAGTGGAGCTGCCGTCAAATGAGCCGCCGTTCACATTTCCGTGGTCACATCAAGAAGCTCCGTGGAGTCTGGTGGAGATTTTCCAGCGTTCTCAGTCCTGCTACCGTAAGTATTGGATGAAACTCACACCAAAAATCCAGTGACGACTGATTTGACCACAGAAATGTGAACGGCGGCTCATTTGACTGCAGTCAATGCGAAGATACCGTCTTCTCTTCTCCAGAACCTGAACTAGACACACTAGGAACAGAGGGTTTAGTGCATGTGCAGCAGAGCTGTTGTAATTCAAACAGAGTCTGTCTGTCATGAATGAGACCCCTGTCTCCCCCTCTGGCCTTCAGCGAGAACTGTCTCCAGAGTTCTAGCACTTCCTGGTTCCACACACTACATTTCCCATCAGCCTCTGCAGTCACTCCCAGGAGCTCCTCAGCTGGTTCTCATCTGTAATCACTCCAAGCAGTATTTAGTCTGAGCACTGAGCTCTGCTCACTGCGAAGTTTTGTGTGTGCCACTCTGCCAGCATCTCAGAGCTTTCTCATCCTGACCTGATCTTCTGTTTCCTCTGACCCTGCCTCGCCTGCCTCCTGCCCTGACCGTCGCCTGGATTCTGACCACTATGGATTTCCTCTGATGCCCTCATGCTGATGATTGACCCCTGCCTGTCTGACCCAGCTTTAGCTTTGTGGACTTTTAGCTGTGCATCACGCCTATTGCCCTGTCTGTACCAAATAAACCTGCTGCACTTGGATCCAGCCGTCTGCCTGTTTCTGACACTGTCTGTGACAGTTTGATTGACAACGATTCAAAAGAAGAAATACTCGGAATGCAAAAATGAAATAATTTCTTATTAAAGCCTACAATACTATAATCATAGACACCACAGTTCATTGTAACATACATTGTAATCAGAAGAGGCTGGAGAAGAACAGAAAATGGACACTACATTTACTGTAGGATAACACACTTCTGGAGCTAAAACGCTTGGAGGAAGAACATGCATGAAGCAAGCCAGAAGGATACTTTGGGCAAAGATGGAAAAATCCCTCCAGCGTCTACACTAGTTCTGATCAAGAGGGCTTGAGATAAACCGTCTGTGGATCAGAGAAGACTGAAGATCCGTGTACAGATGGAGTAGTAAGAGGGATACTTCACTGAAAAAAGAAGAAAAGATTATGTTTCAATGCCTGACAAACTTGTGAACTGGTTATGATCAAATAGAGGCTGATTAGTAAATGATTATAAGCAAGAAAAACTTTTTATAACTAAAGTAAGCTACACGCAGCGTCTGCTGAAAGTCTAGAAATATAAATATATTTTTTGGTGAAACTGCTGAGCAATGATGTGGCTTTACTTCTACATAAAAGCTGCCGTCACATATCATAGAAGTCAAAATGAGCACACACATGGCTCAATACACAAGTGGTGCACGGAGAGCAACTTAAAAAATCAGCCACTGGAACTAATTGAGAGAACTGTCGCCCGAGACAAATGTGTGTATCGCCTGCACTGAATACATACAAGGTGTACAGTGATGGTAAAGAGTCGAAGTAGTCCAAAAACCATCTGAGAGAAAACAAGACAAAGAAAGCACCATCTGTCAATTATTCAAATTCATTTTTGTATCAGCAACCAATAAAACTCTATTAGTTCAATTCTTTTGTTTAGCATGGTAAATTGCAATTAAGTTTTATCTCATTACTCTTGGTTAAATAGACAAGTCAGGACTCAATATTTACATGTTTGCTCTGTGAGTGTGGGACAGACCATAATGTTCTAGTGGAGTGCATTAGCCAACCTGTAATTCTTGGGGATCATTGACTTTCTTGGAGGAAGCCACAAATTTCACATTATCATATAAATGCTCATAGCTGTACATTTATAAATAAAAGTGCCCATAATTTCCTTTTTTGGAGCATTTTGGTCATTCTCAAAAATGTCTGTGATCAGCTTTTTTAATTTTTTCCATGCAAACATAGCACTACATAAGTATTTGATGAAACATGTAAAATGCGTTTTTAACTAAATGTACAACTTAAAATAATAAAAATATAATGAGAAAGACATCAAACTAAATGTATGTGGTAGCTTGTGTGTACATACTGTACGATATGTATGCCATACTGTAAATCGAGTTAGTTGGCTTCAACAGCCCTTGCTATGTTTAGATGACAGCGGGAGACGTTCTTTGTTGTGCTCTGGTTAATTAAATGTGATTATTTTCTCCGAGATGTTTCACGTTTCCCAAAAATGTTTCGCCTTTACAAGATTTTTGGACCAGAGTCAGTTCATATTTTAAATGAACAAAAATGCTGTCTTCTGGAACAGATTAACTTGGAGTCCTGATTAAATACATGGTTGGGCTCATGTCCAATCATTTAAATGGAGAAGACTTAAAGAAAGATTTGGAAAAAATTGTACCTTAAATGCATTTCTTAAACAAAGTAAATAACAAATGTGTGTTGGTCTGTTACGACGTCCATGTCTTAGGAAATTAATGTGTAAAAAAAACAATGGATTTTAAGACCCTAATGGCTACCTGCTGTCAGCCACTGTTATCCAACCAGTCCAAATACATTTCTTACTGAAAGCAGAAGAGTCAACTGTCTTGATCGTTAAAAACTGCCAATTCCTGACTATAAAGGACATGAAAGTCTTTGAAAAGGGAATGCAACTTTTTGAAGATGAATTGGAAATTGTGAATTTAAACAAAATACTAAATGGGATGTCTAATTCAACAATTAATTTCCAGACATATAAAATACTTTTTCAAAGTGTTCTGTAAGTCTCTCTCTGTAAATTGCACTTTAATAGAGGAATTGCATATTTTTTTCATTAATTGGTTGATAAATCTTGTGATTTAAGAATGTATTAACATTTTATTAGCAAATGCTTTTACAGTTAAATGGTGTAAGTGAGTATCAGTAGATATACAAATTAATTCGAAATTGCCTTAGTTCAATGTCTTGAAATTTTAACAACCCCACCAAGAAAAATAAAAACAAAAACATGTTTGTTTGTTTTTTTTTTTTTTTCCTTCTTAAGTGATTGGCACACAATTAATGTTTTTCACAACATGGCTGTAATGCATTTGTGGGTCTTCTTCAGAGACATACTTCTCCTCTGGTCCAAAAACATCCCTCATAGGTTAATTTGTGACTCCAAATGCTCATTAAGTGTGAACTTGAGTATGTGTGTCGGTCTGTCTCAGAGATGCCATGTGATGGTCTGATGAACTTTCCAGGGTCTGCTCCGTCTCTGCCTTTCAGTAGTTCGGTGGGCTCCTGATCCTACACAGGTATAAGGCGGGTTTAGAAAATATAATTATTTGACAAAGTGTGCTGACCGTTTGGTTGAGCAGGCATTCAAGGGAGAGTTATTTTTCTTTTTTTTTTTCAAAGAAAGAAAAATTACTTGATTTTCTAAGATCATTGTAGTTTCCCTACTAGATTTTCAAATACACTTTAGCCTGTCCATTCAGTTCTTACTTGACACTCTAGGACCTTAAAGCAGAAGAGAAAAAAGAACTTTTTCTGGTTGGTTGCTGTGGAAGCAGTGACAGCATGACCATTGACTGTATATGAAAAATGGACTAAAGTACCAATGAAAAGAAGTCAATTCAGTTGCCTTTTTTTGTGTGTGTGATATAGACGCTGCCATGTTGGAGCCAATATGGAATTGCAAAACACGTACCAATGTATCTTATTTATTTGAAAATCAATTGCTGAATTTGACATTTTTATAATCTTCATATTTAATTCTCCATTTATTACTGACCATCAAAAACCTGTATTACTTGTTCTTGATTCTCCAGGTCCTCCACACTTGACAGTGTGAGCTACCAAGCACACAGACGTGGCCATGGTGCAGCGGTAGGGTGGTCGACTTCTGATCAGAAGATTGCAGGTCCGATTCCTGCCATGTGTTGAAGTGGCCTTGGGCAAGAGTTTGAACCCCACATTGTGAAAGGTTGGCGCCAATTTTTGGCAGCGTATGAATGGGTGAAGATGACTGTGGCTGAAAAGCTCTTTGGGCTTCTGAAGAAGGTAGAAAAGCACTTTACAAGTACCGTTTATATGGAAGCGTAACATTTTGACAATACTAAAAAGGATGTCGCTCTTGCAATGAAAGAAATCAAAAGTAAAAAGTGTTCCAGATATTAGTATTTGCTATAGTTAGCATCTCCTGCGGCTCTTTAACCACAGAGGCAAACATGAACTTTTAATTGATTCTAGATCAAGAACTGGTCCGTGCACAGCAGAGAGGAAGGACCAGCATAAACCTGAATTACCCAGAGAATTGTGAATTGTTCTGTCATTTCCATTCAAAAGGGGAGGATAACTTAGCCGTTTTAAAGCTCAGAGTTCTTTTAGAGGAGAAAACTTTGAAATGTTCCAATTTAGAGAACATGGATGAGCTTTAGAGATTTATTCGTTCAAAAGGCTTATTTCACAAAGATTCTCAAACTGTTAAATATGCTCTTCTTTTTTTAGAGATTAAATTAAGTCTCCTATGCAGAGTACTAATCATAAATCCTTCCAAGTTAATCCTTTCAAAGCCCAAAACGACAGACAGGTGAGAACTAGAGGTCCTGAGGGCGAACCAAGAACAAAAATGAGTTTTTATTTATAAATCGACTTTATCCTAGCTTAGATTTGACCTGCTATGCACCGAGTCTGAGAGGCTGAACGACCACAAATGGATAAAAAAGTTGACTTTTTACATTTTGGAGGTAATAAGGTAGACGAAACAAGAAAGAAGAAACACAGGACAGAAAAATTAAACGGAGGAAAAAGGAATGAAAATATTATCAGATTATAACACTGATATTTTCTGCACAAAGATAGAAAGCCTGTATTTTGTTTTTGTGTAACTTTATCTTTAACATAAAGAGAAAATTAAAAAATTAAAAAGAAGTCTAATTGAATCCCACTTGTAAAATTTTACTATACTGCACATGCATACTTTGATAAATAATCATAGTTGTAAATCATAAACTGCTGTATTTCCTTTAACCTGTTTCTCCTTTATAATTAGATCTCTTTCCATTCTAGAAATGTGCTGCTTTTTTTTAATAAATACAAAAACATTTTACGGAAAAGCCTTGATTTTAAAAATGTTAAATAAGCTTGACTCTGTTGATCCAGAACTGACTCTTTAATCACCAGTCACTTCAAAAGTCTACCTTAGAATGTGCTGTTACTTCAATTAAAGTGTAAAGATGGAGGAGCAGGCTGCAAGTACTGTATCTCTCCAGCCCTCAGGCAACCCTGCATGATAAATCACGATTGATCACAGCGATCAAACGTTTAAAAAACTGTTCGCACAGTTTATGTGCATAAAAATTGTCCACTTTAATTTTAGTCTGCAAGGACAAAACTATATTCCATCTCTTTAACAACATGCTGATGAGTTCTGCTGGCAAAGGGGCACCAATTAAACACGAAGCAAGACATTGGACCCATTTTTACAAGATAGATAAGATAAAATGAGCTCAACATTGAGGAGATTTCCATGTTGCAACATTCACAATATAATGTGAAATGTGCGTTCAAGTGGCCACTTCTAATAAAAAAAATCAATGTAATTGTGTGTTTTGGGTTTCCTTAATGTCACGGTGCACCTTCAAATTGGACCCAGCTGTTGGTCATCACCTCATCTCCAGTCCTCAACTTAAGGAAGATCTGCTCCAGTATTCATCGCCAGTTCGTTACCTTACCTGGTGCAGTAGTCTGGCCTCTAAGTACCTTGCTAGTTTTGATCTAATGTTTTTCGACTTTGCTTACCTGAATCTCTGCCATCCCCAGGTCCATCCGCCACATTCCAACCTGGGTCCGTCACCTCCTGTCTTCTACGTTCAGCCACACTCCATCAGCCTGCCTCACTCACTGTTTGGATCTTCGCCGCCGTTTCGGATCTACACTACAGCGCTGTTAGACCACGGACAATAAACTTTTAATCTTCAACTGCCTCCTGTTTTCCTTCTGGGTTCCAGCACCTGGGTCTGCTTCGCTCGGCAAACATGACACTTAAAAATTATTGTGGTTTTTGGTAGGCCTGGGTTGATAAAATTGGTTAATCGATCTGAATCCATCTAAGCTCAATATATTAATAATAATCGATCCATAAAAGTAAAGATCAATCTAATGCATAATGCTAAAGTCTGTTAGCCTGATGCTAACATATAACAGGATTTTCCATTGGACAGCTAATGCTCAATAAACGTAAACGTAGATTGCTGACTAAATGAAGATCTTTATGTACTCAAAGGCAGGAATTTCCCTATCAGAAAACATTCTTTTAAGTAAACATTTGTGGTCTGAAATGCAATTCAGGACAGGCAGAACAACTGGTGGAGCTTCTCCATTTGAGAATCCATGTAACGCTGTGAGGTATTAACAACCTCATTATTGCCTTTTGACTTATTGACCTATTGACTTACCTGACAGTTACATGCATGCACTGTGGTTCTGCACACCTGTCCAGGCTCTATGGCAACAGGTTTGTGCTGATCTATCAGTCTGGCTTAATGTTTCTATCACTGCTTCACCGTCACTTTGTGTGCTTGGTGACATGAGTGCCATCGATATAGAAGGAGGATTAGTATCTGTAATCTTCATAACTCTTTGTATAGCAAAAAAAACTATTTTGTTAAATTGGAAAAACAAGAAAAACATAAACGTTAATCAGTACAGGAATCTGCTTTTTGATCATATCAGTTTGGAAAAAACATCAGCTAAAAGTTCAAGTAATTTGGAAAGAATTCAGTCTCTCTGGTCTCCCATAGCTGATTCCATGATTTAGGGTGGGGGGAGCTTGGGTTGTCGCTGCGCCTTGATTGTCTGCTGGGGCTGTCGGGTGGTGGCCGGGGCCTCCTGGTGCCTGGCTGGGACCGAGTCCACGCCCCCAAGCGGCGGGGACTCGTGGACTCGGTCAGGGGCAGGGGTCTGCCGTCGGGGGTCAGTCTGCCAACTGACCCCAACATATCCCCTTCCTCATACAAACATGCAATAGGGTGAAGGGGAGGGTGTCTGTATTGC
>NC_050524.1:27675217-27677304 GCF_002922805.2 Oryzias melastigma | reverse complement strand
CGGTCCAACAACAAAGAAAAATAAATAAATCAATATAAATAAAGTTTAGCATTAAATACAACAGGGGTTTATACTCAATAAATCCCTGCTGTGACAGTAAAATCTGCCCAACACGAGAAGCTCTCAGCCCACATCTGTTGGCTCAGCTGTTGGACAGGACAAGTTAGAAAAAAACAAAAAAAACAACCTCATTATTGCTTCACTAATACATTTTACAGTATGTGAACTCTATCAGACTAATATGAATATCTTCAAACCATAAATATATTTATATAAAGCGAGAGAGAGAACATTGTTTTTCTAAATAAATGTATCTAAATCTCTAAACCGTGTAAACTCAAAATTGAACTGAATCGAATCGAATTGGATCGAAAGACTAGAAAAAAATAACAATTGAATTGGTCCAGGCTCGGATGAATTAAATAGAATTGATTCTGGAAAGTTTAGTTCTATGTACAAAACGCATGGCATTGAACGTGTGTAGCAAATTAAACAAGGTCGAACTTATACCTTTTTCAGGAAAGTTATGTATTGGTAGTGTCCCCTTTAATCCAAGAAATTGTCAATTGTTTGATAATTGATCACAGAGGAAAAATTACTAATCGTTGTTTGTGCCTGGGCATAATTATATGACGCCAAGTCTCTTATATAATGGAATAGAGCTGTGAAAGAAAAAGCCTGAAGCAAGATTTGCAAGATTTGCACCTCTATGACATTTCGCACCAAGTCTTTTCCATTTAGGTGGCAATTATGGCAGATAGTAAAAAAAAAAAGTGGAAGAAGCCACTCACTCCTTGTCCAGCGTAAACACTATAGGCGTCAAATGCCTGGTATGTACCAGATAGTTACACAATTATACAAGTACAAGGTATTAGATGCTTGCACCATGGGTCAGAATGTGGAACAAACAAGGGGAAAAAGTTTACTTCTTTATGACATCAAGGATTTGTAGCAGATTTTTTTTTAAACATACATGTTTAAACCAAAGCCCCGTCGTGTTTCAGCGGTGCTGAGGCCAAGCATCATTAATATTTGTCTGTTATTCAGCTGGTTCTTGCTCCCCGGTTCATGAATCAGCTTCCTCCGCTTCCTTTTGAATGCTAATGCAGACTGTTGGCTCGGTGGAGAAGAAAAGGTGAGACGCCCGCATCTGTTCAGATAATCCTGTTAAACAAGCTCAGCTTTTATTTTCTAAAGTCAAGAGGGGACCAAAGGGAGGGACTGACTTCCTCACAGCGAGCAAAAAATAGGCAGACACAAAGTTATGCTCGTCGTTTGAGAGGAACCCTGACTGATGAGAGACAGACTGAACCAGGGAGAGCAAATGAGCTGAATATGAAAATCTTCAGAAGCAGACAGACACTGTGGTATTATTTTTATGTACGTAGGTGTATAGAGAGATAGGTGAGGAGTTTTTGACAGAGAAATATAGGATACAGCAAAAAATAAAGTGCAGCAGTGGAATGAGGTGAAAAGCAGACTGCATTTGATTCAATGGACTCAATTACATCCACTACTGAGCTCAGAAATATCTAATTCATTTCTGAAACATCAGCTACAATTAATTAGAAGCAATATCTGAGCTTTTGTGCCCTTCCCCAGTGTCATTCAACTGTCATTACTGCCACTTTGATACTGAAATGAAACAGCCTTCAGCTGAATTGTGGCCATTATACTGCACAGGCTTGCTGCTATTCAGCTGCAATTACATAGTCCAGCTTCTTTTGGGTTCAGCTTGCTCTATCTGGGCTGGTAATTTGTTATTCTGAATATATGTGTGTGTGGGTGCATGTGTATCCGTCAGCATTTGTGGATGGGAATATGCAAATGTGAGTTTGCATATCAATGCAGGATGGCACATTTGTTTATATTTTGGTTCATTACTGTAGGTTTTATGAGACACTCAGTGGCAGTTAAAGGCGGCCTTTAGGAACAGGACAGTGAGGATAGCGGGATACAAGTTTGAGCTTATTAAGGACAAGATCCCTAAAAGTGGCATAGTGGTTGGCGGCCTTGGCTTACAGCAAGTAAGCCCTGGTTCAAATCCCGGCTGGGACCTTTCTATGTGGAGTTTGCATTATCTCCTC